>NW_007258384.1:73778-77674 GCF_000164805.1 Carlito syrichta | reverse complement strand
TGCAGGGTCATATGGAAGGTCAATTTTTAGAGCTTTTAGGATCGCCACACTGCTTTCCACAGAGGTTGCACTAGTTTACACTCCCACACAGTGTAGAAGTGTTCCCTTTTCACCACACCCTCTCCAGCCAGCTGTTATTTTTTGAGTTGTTGATAATTGCCATTCTGACTGGAATTAGGTGGTATCTCAGTGTGGTTTTAATTTGCATCTCCCTGATGATTAGTGAGTTTGAGCATTTCTTCATGTGTTTGTTGGCTGCTCGAATGTCTTCTTTTGTGAAGTGTCTGTTCATATCTTTTGCCCATTTTATAATGGGGTTGTTTGTTTTCTTCTTTTCAGTACATTTCAGTTCCTTGTAGATCCAGGATGTTAGGCCTTTGTCAGACCTAGAGTTGGCAAATACTTTTTCCCAGTCTGTAGGCTGTCTCCCCGCTCTCTTGATAGTTTCTTTGGCTTTGCAGAAGCTTGTCAGTTTAATAAGGTCCCATTTGTCTATCTTCTCTCTTATGACTTGTGGGTTTCAGGTTTTGTACAGGAATTGAATGCCAGTTCCGATTTCCATGAGAGTATTTCCTTCTTTTTCTAAAGTTCTTATGGTTTGAGGTTTTACATTTAGGTCTCTGATCCATTTGGAGTTAACCTTTGTGCATGGGGATAGATAGGGGTCCTGTTTCAATCTTCTGCATGTGGTCAGCCAGTTTTCCCAGCACCATTTACTGAATAGGTTCTCCTCTCCCCAGTGGTAGGTGGTGGGGGCTTTGTCAAAGATGAGTTGGTTTAGAAATTGAGGTTTTGCTTCTGGAATCTCAATTCTGTTCCATTGATCTATATGCCTGTTCCTGTACCAATACCAAGCTGTTTTGATGATTGTAGCTTTATAGTAAAGTTTGAAGTCTGGTATTGTGATACCACCTGCTTTGTTTTTTTTTGCTGAGGATTGTGTTCTGGCTCTTCTTGGATGTTTGTGTTTCCAAATGAGTTCCTGTGTTGTTTTTTCTAGGTCTGAGAAGAAGGTTGTTGGTAATTTAATGGGTATTGCATTGAATTTGTAGATTGCTTTAGGTAAGATGGACATCTTCACAATGTTGATTCTTCCGAACCATGAGCATGGGATATTTTTCCACTTGTTTGTGTCAGCTTTGATTTCTTTGAGCAGTGTTTTGTAATTTTCATTGTAAAGGTCTTTCACGTCTCTGGTTAGGAAGATGCCAAGGTATTTCATTTTTTGTGTGGCTATTGTGAATGGAATTGTGTTTTTTATTTGGGTTTCTGTTTGTTTATTATTGGTGTAGAGAAATGCGATTGTCTTTTGTACATTTATTTTGTATCCTGAGACTTTTCCAAAGGCCTTTATCAATGTAAGGAGGCCTTTGACAGATTCTCTTGGGTTTTCAAGGTACACAATCATATCATCTGCATAGAGAGATAACTTGACTTCCTCTTTTCCTATTTGAATACCTCTGATTGCCTCCTTTTCTCTGATTGCTCTAGCCAGGGCTTCCAATATTATGTTGAACAGGAGGGGTGAGAGTGGGCATCCTTGTCTAGTTCTAGTTTTCAGGGGAATTGGTCCAAATTTGTGTCCATTTAGGAGTATACTGGCTGTGGGTTTCTCGTAGATGGCTTTTATAATTTTGAGGTGTGTTCCCCATATGCCTAGATGCTCAAGGGTTTTTATCAAGCAGGGGTGCTGGATTTTATCAAAAGCTTTTTCTGCATCTAATGATATGATCATGTGTTTTGTTTTGACATCTGTTGATGTATTTAATTACATTTATGGTTTTACGAATGTTGAACCAGCCTTGCATCCCAGGAATGAAGCCTACTTGGTCATGGTGGATGATTTTTGAGATGTATTGCTGAATCCAGTTTGCTAGAATCTTGTTGGGAATTTTAGCATCTATGTTCATCAAAGATATTGGCCTGTAGTTCTCTTTCTTTGTTGGATCTTTACCTGGTTTGGGTATCAATGTGATGTTGGCTTCGTAAAATGATTTGGGGAGAGTTCCATCTTTTTCAATCGCCTGGAATACCTTCAGTAGGATTGGTATCAGCTCCTCCTTGAATGTCTTGTAGAAGTCTGCTGGAAAGCCATCTGGACCAGGGCTTTTTTTTGTAGGAAGTTTTCTTATTACGTAGTCGATTTCCTTGATTGTTATTGGTCTATTTAGGATGTCAATTTCTTCTTGTTCCAACCTAAGTAGGTTGTGTGATGTCAGAAAGTCCTCCATTTCCTTAAGGTTTTCAAGTTTGTTTCCATACAAGTGTACGTAGTAGTCACTAATGATCTTTTGTATTTCTACAGGGTCAGATGTGACTTCATCTTTTGTGTTTCTGATTGTGCTTATTTGTTTTTTTTCTCGTTTTTTCTTGGTCAGTCTAGCTAGGGGACCATCAATCTTGTTTATTCTTTCAAAGAACCAGCTTTTTGTTTCATTGATTTTTTTATATTATCTTTTTGTCTTCTATTTCCTGGATTTAGGCTTTTATTTTGGTGATGTAGATTCTTCTGCTGAAATTAGGGTTTTTGTGGTCTTGCTTTTCCAGCTTCTTTAGTTGGCTTGTTAGGTTGTGAATTTCTGTTCCTTCCATTTTCTTCATGTGTGTTTGTAGGGATATAAATTCCCCTCTTACTACAGCTTTCAGGGCATCCCAGAGATTTTGGTAAGATGTTTCTTCATTTTCATTTGTTTCCAGGTGTCTTTTGATCCCTGTTTTGATTTTGTCATTGACCCCGGAGTTATTTAGCATCATGCTGTTTAGTGTCCATGTCTTTGTGGGTTTTGGGGGGACTTTGTGGGTGTCAATGTTTATTTTTATTCCACTGTGGTCCAAGAAGGTGTTTGGTAGAATTTTGGGCCTTTTAAATTTGCTTATGCTTGATTTATGGCCGAGTATGTGGTCAATCTTAGAATATGTTCCATGTGGTGATGAGTAGAATGTGTATTCTGTGGTCTTTGGATGGAGTGTTCTGTAGGTATCAATTAAGTTCATTTGGTCCAAAATCACATTGAGGTTCCGGATCTCCTTGCTGATTTTTTGTCCTGATGATCTGTCTAGGGTTCTGAGTGGGGTATTAAAGTCCCCAGTTATGATAGTGTTAGAGTCAATATCTTTCTTTAGTTTTCCAAGAAGTTGCTTTTTGAAAGTTGGCGCACCTATGTTGGGTGCATATATGTTTAGGATAGATATTTCTTGTTGATGGATTGAGCTTTTTATCATTATGTAGTGGCCTTCTGTATCTTTTTTGATTTTTAATAGTTTGATGGGTATTTTGTCTGAAATTAAGATCGCTACTCCTCCTTTCTTTTGTATTCCATTCGCCTGAAAGTTTGTTTCCCATCCTCTTACTTGAGTCTGTGTATGTCCTTTCTAGTGAGATGGGTCTCTTGAAGGCAGTATATTGTTGCCTGGTGATATTTTATCCATTTTGTCATTCTATGTCTTTTCAGTGGTGCGTTTAGTCCATTCACATTCAGACTAATTATTGAAATGTGAGAGTTCGTCCCTATCATGGAGTTCTTATTGAGTTATTGTTCTTCTACTTGGTTTTTTCTTTTTTCTTTTTCTTTTTTTTTTTGTCTTTCTTTTGCTTTTGGGGTTGGTTCGTGTATATTTTATTCTTTTCCCTGTACTCTTGTGAAGAACGTTGTTCTTTTTTCCTTTTCTTCTGTGTTTAGTACTTTCTTAAGTGTTTCATGTAGAGATGGTTTTGTGGCTGCAATAGTTCTTAGGGATTGGATATCTGGGAAAGATTTTAATTCTCCCTCACTGATGAAGCTTAGCTTGGCTGGGTAGATTATTCTTGGTTGAAATTGTTTATCCTTTAGGACTTTGAAGATAGGGCTCCAAGCTCTCCTAGCCTGCAGGGTTTCTGCAGATAAATCTGCTGCTAT
>NW_007258384.1:49246-73758 GCF_000164805.1 Carlito syrichta | reverse complement strand
CAATAGATTGTTGCCTGATGATATTTTATCCATTTTGCCATCCTATGTCTTTTCAGTGGTGCATTTAATCCGTTCACATTTAGGCTAATAATTGAAATGCAAGAGTTGATCCCTGTCATAAGGTTCTTACAGAGTTATTTCTGTTTGTTTGTTGTCTTTCTTTGGGTTTTGGAGTTGGTTCATGTGTGTTTTTAATCTTTTGCCTGTACTCTTGTGAAGAATGCTGTTGTTCTTTTTTCTTTTTCTTCTGTGTTCAGTACTTTCTTAAGTGTTTCTTGTAGAGGTGGTCTGGTGGCAGCGTAGGTTCTTAGGGATTAGATGTCTGGAAAAGATTTCAATTCTCCCTCACTAATGAAGCTTAGTTTGGCTGGGTAGGTTATTCTTGGTTGAAATAGTTCCTCATTTAGAACTTTGAAGATAGGGCTCCAGGCTCTCCTGGCCTGAAGGGTTTCTGTGGATAAATCTGCTGCTATTCTAATTGGTCTTCCCTGGTAGGTAGTCTGGCCTTTTTCTCTTGCTGCCTTTAGGATTTTTCCTTTCATAACTACTTTGTTTAGGCAAATTATTACGTGTCTGGGAGTTGGTCTTCTCATTTGTTGTCTTGCAGGGGTTCTCTGAATCTCTTGTGTTTGAATTTTTTCATCCTTAATGAGATGAAGGAAGTTTTCTTGAATGATTTCATGAAATGTTTGTTCCAGTGTGGCTTCTGTTTCTCTTTCTCCCTCAGGAAGCCCAATTACTCTTAGGTTTGGTCTCTTGAAGTGATCATTCATCTCTTGCAGGTTTTGTTCTGTCTTTTTGAGCTTCTTTTCTATGCTTTTGACAGTTTGGGTTAGTTCTGTGTTTTGGTCTTCGAACTCTGAGATTCTTTCTTCTGCTTGGCTGATTCTGCTTTCCATGTTTATTAGTCTGTTGTTCATTTCCATCACAGTTTTCTTTACTGCTGTCATTTCTGACATCAGCTCCTTCCTATTTTCCTCTTGTCTCTCCTCAATTTTGTTAATTCTCTCCATGTCTTGATGTCTGGGTTTGTTGCATGTAACCAGTCATTCTGGGGACTCTTCATTATTTGTGTTCCAGAATCTGTTTTCTCAGTGTCTGATTTCCCAGGGGTCTGTGTATGACCTATATTCTTCTTTTGGTTTTTCTTCATTTGTGCGGGTTTCCTCCCTCCCTACTTTTTCCTTCCCTCCACGTCACCATCTTCTTTAATTCTGTTATTCAGGGGTAAAGGGTTTGGTTTTACTTCTGTTTGTTCAATCTCCTATTCTTTACGTATGTCCTCTTACTTTGTTCAATTCTGAAGTTGCACTGTAGGTTGGAGGTGGTCCTTTTTGCAGTTTTGAGATTTACTTAAGGGGAGAGCTGTGATTCAAAATCTGTCTGCAGGTCCTGGTATTCGCTGACAGGTGTGTGGATAATGTGGAACCCACTTCCCATTGCCCTGGAATCTGTCTGTGCAGTGGGGCTGTAGGTTTACTCCCTGAAATAAAATGTGGTTAGCAGAGGGGAGAGAATGGAGCAGATAGTGGGTTGAAGAGGGGAGTGGAGAGATAGAGGAGTAAGGGGGGAAACAAACGAGTGTGCCAACAAATAGAAAGAGAGGCCTATACTGAAACAGATAAAAACAATAGACCACAGCTACAGACGAACCAACTCTCATACAAAAAAAATAAAAAATAAAAATAAAACATATAGTGATGTTAACATACAAGCTAACCAACCACCTTGTTAGTGTGCTGTTCCTCTATACAAAGATATGGTTTACAGAGAGAAGAAAAGAGAAGAAAAGGAAAAGAAAAAAGGGAACAATACAGTAGGAATAGAATTAAGTCATTAAACTAATAGAATCAATGAAGCACACTCTGAGACATTTCGTTTAAGTCCAATGTCCTTTCAGGTCTGATTTCTAGTTTTTTTTTCAAGTGGTAAATTAGTTTGCAGTTAGGGTCGGTTGCCCCTGATCTGCTGTGAAGGACAGTTCAGATTACCCTCCGTTCAGCACTTTGGTCTATGTCTTTACCAAGCTTGTTTCTCCTGTTTCGGTGTTGTTACCTTGAATCGCCAGCAGGTGGTGCTATCTCAGCTGCTCACCCCAGAGCGGGTGGGGCCGGACAGGAACAAGATGGCTGCCTGCTTCTGAGCAGGCAACAGGAGCCTTATGCCGGGCGCGCAGGACAGTCTCAGACTCAGGAGAGGTGGCAGCGATCCCAGCAGATCTTCCCTGAAGGAGTTTGATGTGGATCGCCTCGGGCCGGGTGGTGTGATATGCTACCTGTCACAGAGGCTGTGGCAGCGGCGGCGACGGCAGCAGCGGCGGGGGGAGGGGCTGTGGTGGCAGCGGCAGCGGCACTGTTTGCGCGCAATAACTGTCCAGTCCTTTGCAATGTCCCAGCGGTAGCAACGGCTGAGCTCTGTATGAAGAGCAGGTTGCGATGTTGGGATCCCCAGCCCCCCGGGGCGAGAGTCAGAGACCCACTGCAGATCTCCTTTGCAGAGGGCTTCAGAGATTGGGTTGCCCCGTCGCCATCTTGCCGCTTCTCCCCATCTCTTTTCTATTATGAATCGTGCTGCAATAAATATGGTTGTGCAGGTATGTTTTTGGTCTAATGATTTCTTTTCCTTTGGGTAGTTACCCAGTAGAAGGATCGCTGGATTATATGGTGGTTCTATTTTTAGTTCTTTGAGAAATTTCCATAGTGTTTTCCATAGAGATTGTACTAATTTGCATTCTCACCAACAGTGTATATAAGAATTCTCTTTTCTCTACATCCTCACCAACATCTGTTATATTTTGTCTTTTTAATAATAGTCATTCTAACTAGTGTAACATGCTATCTCATTGTGGTTTTAATTTGCATTTCTCTAATGATTAGGGATGTTGAGCATAATTCCATATACTTGTTGGCCATTTGTATGTCTTCTTTTGAAAAATATCTACTCATGTTCTTTGCTCAATTTTTAGTGAGATTATTTGTGGAGTTTTCTTGTTGGGATGTTTGTGTCCTGTGTATCTATAACTATTACTTCATTTTTGGGGTACTGAGTGCTGTGTGTGGTGACCATAAGGCCACAGACAGGAAGGTTCTGTCTTCTTAGACTTCCTGAAGGCAGGCAGATGTCAGGACCCCGTGAACATCTGAATATTATTGTGTCTGTATTCTGAGGCCTGTAGATTTTGTAACCCTGGACAGTTCATGAAGCCCATCAACAGGTGTGGCCATACTTACCCTTACATATGAGAATAAGGGAGTTAAGGTGCAGACAGGTAATGGCTTCCTGGGAGTCAGGTTCTGAGTCAAATAGCAGGGATGTAGCTTTATCTTGGATTGCTCTCCTCCAATGCCTGTTGGATTTACTTTAGTGCAGCCACTGGAAATTTTTGTGTCATTTTCTTTTCCTCACGATGTCACATGTCTAAGAATAATCCTATATTTTGGGTTTTAACTTGATTTCCTAATCCCAGGTATAAAAGCTGATTTTGCTGAGCCTGAGGAGTTGTAGAAAGAAGTCCCCACCCCCACCCCCATCCCAGCATGATTACATGGAGATAGAAAACGATATTGCATTTGATTATTTGAAGCCTGCCTTGTATTTCAGTTTTGAGGAGGGATATCCAATCCCTGGTGGTTGGTGCAAGCTGCTGGAGAATTAATCTTATCAAATATTTTGTTTTAATCACAGAATCATGTCAACCCTGCCATGGACTTCACCCAGACTCCTCCCGGGATGTTGGCTCTGGACAACATGCTGTACTTTGCTAAGCACCACCAGGATGCATACATTCGGGTAAGCATGCAGGCCCTCTTCAGATATTATACACTTCCTACCGATTTCTAATTTCAAACTTACACATATAAAGAGATCACAATTAGATGAATGATCTCAGATTTTAGACATTCTCTGTAAATGAGAAAGAAAATTAAAGTTAAGTGAAACAAATCAGGAGACAATAGGCATTTTTAACTTTTAAATTTTTCTACAGGAGGACATTAAAAATACAATAAATCAAAAATTAGCTGGGCATGGTAGCATGCGACTGTAGTTCCAGCTACTTGGAAGGCTGAGGCGGAAGGATTGCCGGAGCCCAGCAGGTCGAGGCTGCGGTGGCCGGGAGCGGCCACTGCACTCCAGTCTGGGTGACAGAGTGAGACTCCAACTCAAAAAAAATAAAAAAATAAAAAATAAATAAAAATACAATAGATACTAGAAAAACATTTTCTATAGCTCAGTATGAATTATGGCAAAACCTCTTAAACTTAAATACAAAAGAATAGAAATGAGCAATCTACCAAAAACCTATATGACCTCAAATTTAGTAGAGACCCCTTTAGACTTATTCCCACAGTTGGAAAGAGACCTAAGATTATCTCTGGTGAATCGTTTCTGTTCAGTCTGATGGTGGGGAAATAATAAGATAAAAAGAAAGAGAAAAATTAGAGAGAGCAGAGGGAAGATAAAAGCCATCTCAAATTTCATGTCAGATTAATCAAACCCCAGTTACTAAATGAGAGTAGTTTGTGGGTGGGACAGAAGAAAATGGAGGCCTCTGTTTGTGAAACAGAAGATGCCTCCTGCTGGTTGGGCAGTGCTCCTGTAGAGGAAACAGTGTGAATGAATGAGCCTATGGTGACAGTGACATAGAAGGCTGGTCCATCAGGGCTGCTCTGTTGGAACCCTGGGTCTGTGCTGATGCCCATCCGCTGTCCTCAGGAAGCCAAGCCCGGATTCAGTTGGGGTGAGGTGGTCCAAGGTTGATCTTGGGGAGGGATGTGAATAAATGGGACAAAGGAATTGACAAGTGGTTAAAATGATGACTACATGTAAGGTTAGAAAGTATTTGATGAAAAGATTACCTAAAACAGGAAGAGTAAGGCAGAACTGAAAATATGATAAGAGCATGCCCATTATGCTGACATTCTCTGCTGGATACTCAGTGACTCTGGCTTACTGGAGACCTGACACTGTCATTACCTACTGATGTAAATGTGGGCACTTCCTACTGTCTGGGTTTGATGTCTTCTGTAAACCAGGGAGACTTGGTGGTTCTAAGCTGGAACAGTACTCATTCCCCTAGAGGGCATTTGAAAATGTGTGGGCACATTGCTTTGGTTTTCACCATGCCTAATGGGGTGCTACTGGCCAAAATTTGTAATCTTTCGGATAGTAAGCATAGTGAAAACTATACCATCCAGCAGTAGCCTCCTTGAATAAAGCTGTGTCATATGGCTGAGTTCTCTGAAGGCATTGTAGTATTTTGGATGTGTGTGTGTTTTTTATATATGCAATTTGGGAAGCTTTAACCTATTCTGAAATATTTATAATTTGATTACATAGAGGATTTTATGATCATTTCTCTGAAAGGTTCAGGATGAGGTGCTTGGTCAGAAATGCAGTTCCTCATAAGAAAAGTGTTTTTTCCATCAAACTTTTATTTGACTTATATGTGTATATATTTATTGCACAGATGGTACCTAGGAATGTAAACTTCTTTCAGAATAAGTAAACTAATATTTTTGAGATACTGTGTAGTATAGTCTTAGAAAGTTGAGCATGAAAAGTAGGAACCAAGTAGAAGTTGTATTTATCACTAACTGATTCATGTTGTGGATGAATGTTTCTAAAATTAGAGCTTATTGATGCTAAATGTATTGTTTATTGCATAAGAAGCATATGTCTCATGAAAAGTAATTGAATGTTTTAAGTCTGTTTTCCTCAATGTGTTCTCTAAGTGAAATTAATACCATGGCAACCTGACAAAATTTTATATCTGACTGGGACTTAAAAGACAAACCTATTTGTAAGGAAAAGTGTGGTTTTTGTTTGTTTGTTTGCATTTATTTTTCTTTACTGATTAGACATTCCTATATCCAAGATGACTTTATTGCTTCTCAAAAGTATCCCTTCCTTGATGGTCTCTGTATCCCGTCTGGCTTCGGGGCATTTACTAGATAGAAAGCTGAAACTATTTATGTGAATGAGTGGGGTTAGTGGATCATATATAAAGTCTGAGGTTTTCTGCAGGGAAGTTTTGGGGTGACTATGAAAATAGATGTCTCGTTGATAGTACAATAATGTTATAGACAGTGAAAATAGTGAATTCAGACAGTGAATTAAACTTTGATCCATGAGCTAAATGGTCTCTTCTGAAACAAAGGGGGCAATTTTTTTAAGATGACAGTTTAATACAATCTGCTTTTTTTTGATGATGTAAATCTCCTGTATGAATGCATTTATTATTTATTATTTATAATTTTCATTCATTTATTATTTATTCATTTATTATTTATAGTTTTCATTTAATAAATGCTTATTCTGTACCTGAATATTTGACTCACTGTTCACTCTCTTTGCCAGTCAGATTTATGGTGGAGTTTTTTTAAAAAGGAATTGTAGCATACACACACACACACACACACACACATGCATGCACTCACACATAATTCCTCTTTGTCCTTGATACGCCATACCCCACCACAGGTATCATGTTTCCTCAGCCCTCAGCTAGCTTGTATCTGTATTTTCAGGATTTTCTTCTTGCTTTGTGATCTAACTTACCTGCTACTCACTCTTTTTTTTTTTTGAGTTGGAGTCTCACTCTGTCACCCAGACTGGAGTGCAGTGGCCACTCCCGGCCACCGCAGCATCGACCTACTGGGCTCCGGTGATCCTTCTGCCTCAGCCTTCCAAGTAGCCGGAATTACAAGCATGCGCTACCATGCCCGGCTGATTTTTTGATTTATTGTAGAGATGAGGTCTCGCTGCCCAGGTGGGTCTCGAACCTGTGGGCTCAGGCAATCCACTCACCTCAGCCTCCCAAAGGTGCGGGATTACAGGCTGAGCCACCGAGCCCGGTGCCACTCACTCTTAAACACACTGCACCAAGCCCTCACCCCATCACTTCCCGGAAGCTGTCCTGCTGCATGGAGAGTATTCTCCTCACCCTTCATCTCATTTGTCCTGCCTTGATACTTGACCCTTCTCTCTTCTTGCCCTGCAGCAGTGCTGTCTGCCTTGGTTCTCTCCTTGATAGTTGTTCTTAGTTTCTCAGGTAGGTTTCTGCTTGGCCTGCCCATCAAATGCACATGATCCCCAGGGTCTCTCACTGGACCTTTGCTCTTCTCAGTCATTTTTGAGTAACTATCAAATATCCGATAATGAGCTATAGGATGGGAACTCTCACGGAATGGGTTACTCATGGGTCCTGACATTGAGGAGTTTACTGTCTAGAGATGAAAAGGAGGGGTGGTGGTGGGGTGAGGGGGTGAAGATACAAATACCAGGGAGTTCCCAAGGTACTTGGGTTGTGTCTTGATTGATGAGGGGGATGCTAGGAACACTGAGAAAAGTCACCAACATGGATGTGGGTAAAGCTTCCTGGAGGAGGTAGCATCTAGGCTTAGCACTGTCTGTCTTTGCACTAGTTAACCAGGTAAAGGGAAGAGGTGGGGAGATTACCTGGAGGGAACCACAAGAACAAAGATGGAAAGGTATGTGGTTTGTTCAGGAAACCAAACTAATATAGGAAGGCTGAGGCAGGGAGTGCAATGTGGATGTGGCTTGAGAGGCGAATGTGGCTTGTTCATCTGGGACATTTTAAGCCATATGCAGGGGTTTGCTTGAACCTAAAGACACTGAAGAATTTCTGGAGTGTTTTAGTAAAGATAATGAGAATTAATTTTAGAAAAACCGTTCTCTCGCTAAAAAAAAAAAAAAACAGCAATGTGAGAGACCAAGACTAGTGACAAAAATAAAATTTGGGAAACTCTAGAAAAGCGAAGGTCCCCTGAACTAGGGAAGCGAGAGTGCAATGGAAAGAAACTGTCGGAATGAGTTACTTGGAAACTAAACTAATTTGGTACCCTGCCAAGGAAGAGAGCAATTTCTGGCTTGAGGGGGTGGTAGATAGTGGTGTCATTAAGGAACTAGTGCAGGTCTGCAAGGGGGCAGGGATTTGGAGTATCCAGACTCTGACATGCATGTGGGACATTGGTCCAGGAGGACCTGTATTGTAGACAGTGAGATCTGGCAGCACAGCTCAGGCACACATGTAGACACCACATTGTCTGCATTCTACCTCCTCAAGCATTCTTATTCCCGTCAATTCGCTCTTCTGTATTGCTGTGGTATTCTCTTAATGTCCTCCCAAATGAAGTCTGGTCCTTTCAATCCCACCGTCCATGCCAGCTTCTGGGATGATCTTTCTAAACAGAGTTTGGAATGCAAGACCACCCTGGCCTGCAACCCACCTCTGTGACTTGATCTCTTGCTACCCACCCCTTTGCTCTCTTCATTTTCCCCCTACCATGGTAGCCTTTGTCCATACAAATGATGGTGGGCCTCAGCCAGCTGTGTGTCTTTGCTCCCACTCTCGCTTCTGCCCAAGTGCCTGTCCTACTCCATCTGTTTCTTGGACAGTCCACATGGCAATGGCCATCTTCTCTCTGAAGAAGACTTCCTGACTCTCTATCTGAATGACTCCCTTCACTCTCTTTGCACTCCATACACACTTACAATCTAATTTCTAGAACATCGTTTGGCTTTAAATGTATTTACCTTCTGTCCCCACTTATTGATTGGAATCCTGTTGTAAGAAGGCACCAAGGCTTATGTGTATTCTAACCCCTGGCATGGTGCCTAGCACATAGAGCCTTTTAATCATTTCTTGTTATTTACATGAGTTAAGATTTTCGCCTTGTTTAAACGGTCTCTTGCCAATGATCCATTCTTTTTTTTAATCACTTGAGGATCTTGGCCTTTGATCCTCCTGACAGCCATAAAGATATATTTTTGCCATGAATTTTATGACAGGCTGTCTGTTTTCTCATGTAATATTTGAATAACCTTTTGTAACTGTGTATCAATTAAAGTAGTGCGTATAATTGAATTACCCCCACTTGGATGGACACAGAACATGAGAAAGAATTGCACATCAGAGCATCCCACTGTGCATGGAGTAGAATCTGGTGGCATAGCATGATTTCAGACTTCTGAACCTTGTTTACTCTGGGCATGAGTCTCACTCCAGTCTCCCCACCAACGGAGTAGTATGTGCCTCTTTCAATGAGGAGACAGGTGGAGGGTGGGTTCTTGGCTCACTCCCATGATCCTGCTGTCATTAGTTTAAGGACAAGATAATATTATGTAGCTGAGCATGTGTGTTTTTGTTTTTGTTTTGCCTTTTTTTCCCCCCGTAATGGCAATTCTCAGTGCCTTTGAAGAAAGAAGCTTGGTAACTCCATTGGAAATAAAATCTTTGGACTTAGAGCTGTATTCTTGGTGTATTTAATTATTCATTGGGAACTACTGAGAAAGCCAAATGACTTGGTTTTTATTTGGCTGAAGACCTGTGCTAGCCATTGTGGGAGCCAAGATTCAGTCACAAAGCAGGAAGTAAAGGGAACTTAAGGCTCCCTGATAACCAGGTCTAAGGTAGAACTGGAAACAAACAAACACAAAAAACCTTGAGAAAAATGCTACAAGTAACAGAAAGAGTGGTTTCTGGATAAAGTAGTTTTTCATGGTAATTTTTACCTTCTGATTTGATCAGAGAAAATGAGTATCTAGTGTGGGTTAGGTAACATACAAAATAGGTTGCATAGGCTAGCTCCAACTTCAAGAAGACCCTAGGAGATAAGCATCATTATCACCATTTTATAGTTCCAGGAACTGGGGCTTAGAGAGGTATAGAAGGTTCTCCTCTGCCAAACAGCCAGTAGACAAGTTAAATTTGAATGTAACATCTTTAGACTCCAATTCTCAGCCTCTTTCCACTTCTGGAGCCTCATGTCCCTGGGCTTAGAGTGTGATGGGTACAACAGTGCTGTCCTTGACATGGAGGGAAAGGAGTCAAAGTCAGAGAATGATTAGAAGATACGGAAAGACTACAGAACTATCAAACAAGTGGTTGTATCCAGTTACGATCTTCCTAAATCTATCATGGTCAGGAAGCCATTTATAAAAGGGAGAGGCTTCATCTTTTCCCTCCATTTTATCACAAACCTTACATACAGTATGTCCATCGCCTTTATTAGTTTGAAAATAGTTTGAAGACCAAGACTGCCTCTTTCCTTTATATCACCATATTATCACATCTTTGGTTGACACCCAAATCATGTTACTTTAAGGAATAAATGAGCCTGGTAAAGGAACCATTGCAAAGGTTTCCAGATTTCAGATGTGATCTTGAGTGTGAGACCAGTGATAGCAACGTACAGAAGTACTCAGACATGTCAGTCATCTGGTCCCCTCTTGACATTACAGCCAGACAGAAGCATACTTTGCATTAATCCCAGGCCCCAAATAAACCAGACAAACTTTTAATGTGAAACAATAAAAGCCGAATACATGCAAACAAGATGTTTCTATTATTGCTTGCATCTTTTTCAGATGAAAAAATACAAACAGAAAGCAAAGTCAATCTTCTTAAATGCTGAAAAGCATCTAACTAAAGAAAGAAAAATCTTTTTAACATTCACATGTATTCATTCATTGACTTTTTCAGGAAACATTATCAAACATCTACCATGTGCCTGGCTGGTACCATGCATAGTGGGCGAGGTGGTGAAAAAGAAAGGCAAGATTTGGTTCTTAAGTACCAAAAGTAGGAAAGCAAGGAAGTGAAGAGAGTAGTTGTTTGTTTTTGTACTTGGGGAAATTTCTTGTTTCCTTTGGAATTTTTAGATGTGACCTATACTGGGCACATCTATCAAGTTGTTAAAAACTTTGCTTGATGTTTCTTTGCTGTTTTTCACAAGATCTTGACCAGATAAAATATTTCACATTTTATAAATTATTATTTTGTTTATATCTGAATCACTTGGGGCTTGCTTCCTTTACCAGTGACCTAATTTTAAACAATGGCACTACTTCTTAGAGAAACATTCTGGTGGGTGGTCAATATGGAATCGAACCAATCTGACCCATTTCTGTGTTTGATGTGGTGTAGTGCTATGTCATAAATAAAATCTTTTTTAAATTAAGCTGCTATTCCACTACTTTGTAAAATCATAACCAGCAAAGCTGTTATCCAACAGAATTTATAAAATTTTGAGCTTTCCAGGAACAAAATGAAAAGTAAATCCTGGAAACTGCTTGTCCTTTACATACTCTGCAATTCTCCCCCGCCCCAGCTTTATTGGGGTATAATTGGCATATAGAAAAATTCACATAATTAATGTATACAATTTGGTGACATATCCTGCAATTCTTGCTTCATCATCTCTCATAATTTATGATCAACATTGCATCTAGTTGGACAATCTGTGCATACTAAGTGACTGTTATAGAAGATAATGAATTTCCTGAAAGGGGGAAAAATAGAAATGCCTATGAAAATAAGATGAATTACAATGGTTTTGTGCAATTGTGAGACAGGGCATGTGTATGTTTCTAATATTATACCAAATCAGAAGAGAAGTATTTATAATATGTCAAGTAAATAACACTGTGGATAAGTATGGATAGTCCTGCCCAAGAATTGTTTTCTGAAGCTAATTTCATTACAGCCATTTTTTTAACAGATGAAAATTATAAGTGTGTTTACACTAGTTCAAAACCTTTAAATGGGTTCTTCCTTTTGTGATGTATGCATGATAAACAATACTTTTAAAAATAGTTGGGGGAAATATTGATTTAGACCTTAACTCATGAATGGGACAGGGAGGGCTGAGTTTTGAGGCAGAAACCTCAAGAAATACCAGGAATCACCTAGAATTAGAAAAGCTACCATCTTTTGAACCCTTAATATATTTTGAGTACTTAATATGCATTATTTGCAATTTTCTCTTCAATGTTCCAGACAATGGAAGATAAGGTAACCTTTATGTCCTTTTCTTCCAATATGTAGATCTCTCTGTTCTGTTTCTTAAGGCCCACCTCAAGTTCAAAGCCATTTGGGGGAAACTTTTTTTACCAATGCAGTATATTTATAACAAGAGTTGATGACTTTTTTTTTCTTTAAAACTTACAACATGAGAAGCATGCCCCTTCCTTTTTTTTTTCAATAGCAGAAAGTTAGGATTAAAACATTTTATGTCAGAGCATAAATGTAATTATGACAGCAAACACATATTTGGAGTTTGCTCTGAGATAACAAACCTTCATTCATTTCTTGCAACATTCTTCTGAGGTTTACATTGTTAGTGTTTCCACTTTACAGATGAAGAAAGGGACATACAAAAAAGGTTAAGTGGCTTGCCTAAGGTCTTATGGCTAAGGAAGTGCCACATCTGAAGTTTAAGTTCAGAGAGTGTGCACTCATTGTCTATATCCTGTGCCCTTCAGGAGCTTAGAGATTCCTTCAGAGGTTGTACCACAGTTCAAATGAGTCTTACAGGTGTGTTTTGCTTCACTAACCCAGTCTTTTTTAAAGGAAAGGAATTTGAATTATTTGAGCTCCTTGTAAATTCTGGATATCAGTCCCTTGTTAGATGCATAGTTTGCCAATATTTTCTCTCATTCTGCAGGTTGTCTGTTCACCCCGTTGATTATTTCTTCTGCTGTGCTGAAGTTATTTTGTTTAATTAAGTCCTATTTATTTATTTTTTGTTTTTGTTGCTTGTGCTTTTGAGGTCTTAGTCATGAATTCTTTACCTAAATCAATATCCAGAAGAGTTTTCCCTAGATTTTCTTCTAGTATGTTTATAGTATCTTTTATAGTCAGTTAGGACTTCCACTCCCTCTCCACTTAACCTAGAACCCCAGACCCCTTGTATTCTGTTCTGCTGCTTTTTCTTGCATTCTAGTTATCTGCCTGGTACTTAAAGATACTTGAGTTAGTGGCCATTGATATGCAATGACTTTGTGAAATTCTGAGTTCATTGTCATCACATAGAACAATTTGAACTGACTGCTCTCTTTCCTGGTCCATAAAATAGTACCTGATCGATTTACAGTCTTCTGGGGGTTCCGTCTATATTTGCTCAGTGTTTATCTTTCCACATTTGTTGTAAACTCCCAAGAGCAGCTGCTTCATCTTGTATGGGTGTTTGTTCCCTGGCTGAGAATGAAGGCCTTTAATCCCAACCTCCTGACACTGAAGAAAAGGAAGAGGCATGTTTCTCAGTTTCTTGTATTGTAAATTTTAAAGAAAGAAGTCATCAGATCTTATTATAAAGATACTACACTGGGAGCTCTGAGCATAGTTAGTCCTCCCTCTGTACTATGAGTCAGACCATGAAGTGGATCCCCCACTGTCCACCAGCCTGCCTTGAAGGGAACAGGAACCAAGTAGCCTATACGCACTAAGGCGGGTACTGTTGGAGGTAATGCTAAGTCTTTAAAATAAATTAAGGGACTTCCAACGTTTCAAGAGGGAAATTGGCAGTTTCCCAAGCGACATAATTACAGGACAGTGTGTAATGTGTAATTAAACTTAACTATGAAGCAAATGATTGGAATAAAGCTTGGTGGCACATCATTTTTTTTTGTTCCCATAGTGTTGACAGATTTTCCCCTCCCCTTGTCCCTGAAACGACTTCAGCAGCAATTGCTCCTCATTTAAAAAAAATAAAATTATATGTTGCCAGTTAAACACACAGCTTCATGTAAAGGAGCCTTTTTTATTTGAGTGACATTTTCCTTCTAGGTGATGTGGAGCAAAGATTCAGTTTAGAATAGCAAGAACCCCAAGGCACAGCCTTGTTGGGACTTTAAAAATGATTCTTTGTCTAATAATTCATTTAAGTACTTTATTCCTGGTTTTTATTTTTATCTTGTCTTTGACCAAGGTCCACAGCCGGAGGCTTGTTTTCATGTACAGATTTTGTGTGTGCGTGTGTGTTTGTGTGTTTAAAATAGTAGCATTAATTTGGTTGATTGTGAATAACCAAGCTGTTACTGCCAAACAATTGGGACCCCTTGAGATTGTGAATATATGTGATTAGATTTATTAATTGAGCTGGAAGGAAGGATTTCTGACTTCTAAAGCCAGTGATTTGAATGGAATGCTTCAGTCCTCAGGATGAGATCGTTGTTAAATGTGGGTTTGGTTTTATATCAGAAGACCCATCATCATCCCAGGGAGAGAGAGGGAGAGAGATAAGGAGAGGGGGAGGGCTGGTTCCACAGGTGTCCATGAGCAGACTGCTCAATGTAGCAGTGCATGTGTTCTGTGTTTATGTCACCTGTGGTTTTTCTGGTACTGGATTAGGTGTCTGAAATCTGAAGCAGGTCCAAAATCTGTCAGTTTTTTGTTTCAGTCTCTCTTGGTGCCAACTCAGGCTGAACATCAGGTTCAAAATGTTTTACTTAGCTTTATCCAAAGGTTTTGTTGTTGTTGTTTTGTTGTTGTTGCTGTTGTTTTAGACTTTAAACCTTGGTGGGACTTTAAAACCGTGATGAATTGTTTAAGAAAAAAAAATGAGAGCCGGGCTCGGTGGCTCAGCCTGTAATCCCGCGCCTTTGGAAGGCTGAGGTGGGTGGATTGCCTGAGCCTGCGGGTTCGAGACCCGCCTGGGCAGCAAGACCTCATCTCTACAATAAATCAAAAAATCAGCCGGGCGTGGTAGCGCATGCCTGTAATTCCGGTTACTCGGAAGGCTGAGGTGGAAGAATCGCCGGAGCCCAGCAGGTCGAGGCTGCGGTGGCCGGGAGCGGCCACTGCACTCCAGTCTGGGCGACAGAGTGAGACTCCAACTCAAAAAAAAAAAGAAAAAAATGAAACCAAGGTCTATAATGAGCTGTATGGAGTTGTCACATTGTAAACCTGAGTCCAGTGTGAATTATAAGGTTGAAACTACAGAAGTCTCACGTGTGACTGACACCATCACTGAGGTATCAGCCAAGACCTTAGCCAATTGCTACTGCTGTGGTTTATCTGTCTTGGACCCAGTTCAAATCTTCCCACTATTTCTCTGACCAGGTTCTTCAAATTCAGTCTACCTTGTCCATTTTTATGACTCACTGTGCCAGCAAAATAAATATGCACCAAGTACAGTACCCACTCTGTGACAAGCCCTCCTCCTTTCTTCTGTAGTTGACCATGTTTCCACCTTTAGGGTCTATAAGACTGAGTGATCTGTAGCAGAAGCAAAGAACTGAGTATCACATGTTCTCACTCATAAGCGGACCTTAAACTATTATCGTAATAATATAAGAAAAGAATTGCCAGGGGAGGTGGGGAGCAGAATTGGCAGCAGTGAGAAACTGCCAGTGGAGGGGATGGCACATCTCATCAACAAGGGTACCTGCATAATGAACATTTGTATACCAAACCCTGAACTGTACCCCACATCTTTAAAATAAAAATATACATATATATATGCATCGTCTCCCTTCACGGCACAGAGCTCCACAGCTACTGTGTCGTGGGTGTGCTATTGCTTCTCCCTTTTCTGCTCTGTTTGCTGTAGCATGTTGCAATGCAGGAGTTCAGAGAGTTGCAACTTACTTATTCCTATTCCTTTGAGATGAAAAGATTTCTGGGACTCTTCTTTCTTCTGTTTGTCTATAGTTAGGAACTGTTATAGGCCTCTTTGTCTTTTTTATTTTTTCAATGAATAAACCTCCTGTTTTAGAACAGTTATAGGTTACAGAAAAAAATGAGTAGAATGTACAGAGGGTTCCCATAGATCCCATCTCCCCCTTCTCACACACAGAGTTTCCCCTATTATTGCATTAATGTGGCACATTTGTTACAATTGATGAGCCAGTATCCCACAACCTGGTTATAATTGCTTATTTGTTATAGGAGGTTTTACATTGATTATTTGGGATTTTCTACATAGGCAGCATATCATCTCTGAACAAAGACACTTTTATTTCTTCCTTCCCAACCTGTATGGCCTTTATTTCCTTTTCTTGTCTTATGGCATTAGCTAGGACTACCAGAATTTGAAGAGGAGTGATAAAAGAGGCCATCCTAGTCTTCATTCCAATTCTAGGGACAGAGTCAAGTTTCTCACCATTAAGTATGATATTAACCATAAGTTTTATGTAGATGTTATTTACCAAGTTGAAGAACTTCTCTATTCTTAGTTTGCTGAGAGTTTTTATCATGAATGAGTGTTGGATATTGTTAAATACTTTTTCAGTATTTACTGATATCATTATATGACTTTTCTTTTTTAGCCTGTTGATACAATGGATTACATTAATTGATTTTTGAATGTTGAATCAGCCTTGCATATCTGGATTAAATCTCACTTGGTTGTGGTGTATAATTCTTTTTTAATTGGATTCTATTTGATAATTTTGTGAAGGATTTTTGCATTTATGTTCATGAGGCCTCTTGGTCTGCATTTTTCTCTTCTTTCATATAATGTCTTTGTTTGGTTTTGGTATTGGTGTGATGCTGGCTTCATAGGATGAATTAAGAAGTGCTTCATCTGCTTTTATCTTCTGAAACAGATTGTAGAGAATTAGTATCATTTTCTTGATTAAATGTTTGGTAGAATTCACCAATTAAACTATGTGGACTTGATGCTTTCCATTTTAGAAGATTATTAATTATTGATTCAATTCCTTGAAGATATCTAAGTCTTCTCAGATTGTGTGTTTCTCTTTGAGTTCTGGTAGATTGTGTCTTTCAAAGAATTGACTCATTTTACTCAAATTATCAAATTTGTGAGCATAGAGTTGTACATAATATTCCTTTATGTCCATGGGATCTGTAATATTGTCTCCTATTTCATTTTTGATGCTAATAATTTTATTTTTTTCTTGTTTAGTGTGGCTAGAGAGATATCACTTGTATTGATATTTTCAAAGAGCCAGTTTTAGATTTCATTGATTTTTTTCCTGTATTGTTTTCCATTTTTCAATTTCATTGATTTCTGCTCTATTTTTATTACTTCTTTTCTTCAGTTTATGTTGGATTTAATTATTATTATTTTTTTTTTGAGTTGGAGTCTCACTGTCGCCCAGACTGGAGTGCAGTGGCCACTCCCGGCCACCGCAGCCTCAACCTGCTGGCCTCCGGCAATCCTTCCTCCTCAGACTTCCAAGTAGCTGGAACTACAGGCACGCGCTACCACACCCGGCTAATTTTTTGATTTATTGTAGAGATGAGGTCTCGCCTGCGAATTTAATTTTTTTTACTAGTTTCCTGAGGTGGAAGTTTAGATTATTGATTTTGCAACTTTTCCCTCCATTATTCAAGTTCTTTAATCAATTGTTCTTTTGCTCAAAATAGTCTTTTAGCAATTTATCTGCCTTCCACAAGGGTTAAGCTTGGATAAACCTACTTAGGACTTTGCTGTTTAGATGTTTCATGGTATTAACTATGGATTTCTATGATAGACCCTCCAAAGACTAAAGTCTCTGGCTCAGTGGATTACTCTTCATTCCACTATGACTCAGTTATCAGCAAACCTCCACCAGCAACTTGTGTTGACTCTATCTTCAAAATATATCTAGAATCCCACCTCTTTTCCCTACCTCTACTACCATTGCAGTATGCAATTACAGTAATCCAGCACATCAACTTCCTGTCTTATAGTAGTGTAATATCCTCCTAACTGGTATTGCCTGCTTTCACCTACCTTGTCTGTTTTCATGACAATAGCCAGAATGTCAAGACATGAGAATGATCCTTCCAAATTTGGTCAGATCATGTTACTCCTCTGCTTATAACTTCCAGTGGCTCCCATCTAACTCAGAATAAAAATCCAGTGACCTTTCCATGGCCCAGAAGGCTCTGCAATATTCTGCCTCTCTGTCTTTGTATCCTACTACTCTATTCCTGCATCCCTCAATTCCAGTCACAGAGAACGCCTTTGTTTTGTTGGCTAGGGCTGCCATTACAAAATAGACTGGGTGACTTAAACAACAGAAATTTATTTTCTCACAGTTCTAAAGGTTTGAAGTCCAAGGTCAAGGAACTGGCAGGGTTGTTGTTCCCTGAGGTCTCTCTCCCTCACTTATAAATGACTGGCTCTTCACATGACTGTCTTTCTGTGTAGCTGATGTCTCTTCTTATGAAGACACCAGTCATATTAAGTCCCACCCTGATGGCTTCAATTTTAACTTAATTACCTCTTTAAAGGTCCTGCCTCCAAATACAGTCACACGCTGAGGGCTTCAACATATGAATTTGGGGGGAAATATAATTCCATCCATAGTATCCTTGTTGTCCTTGAACATAAACCAGGGGCGTTTAACCTCCAGGCTTTTCTTTTACTTGATGCTTTCTCTCCTGGGACCCTATTCCCCAGGTAGCCTCTTGGTTCACTGTCTCACTTTTTTTAGTTTCCAAATGACCTTTTCCCACTATAAACATAAAGTAGTAATTTCTTCCCTTTCCTCCCTCTACTTCACTTCTTTTTTCTCCAAATGTGATTTTTTTAACATGCTCTGTGTTTACCATTTTGCTCATTTCCTGATTACCCTCACTAGCCTGTAAGGCCCATGACAGCATGGAGTATCTGTGGTGTCACAGCTGTACCCAGTGCACAGACCAGTGCCAGGCACACAGGCGACGTTTAGTACAGATGTGTTAAATGAGTGCCCAAATCGAGTCAGTGCAGGACCCTTCCAGAGAGTTCTGGTGTTCTGCCTTCCAGCAGGAATCACCTCAAGGATGGAAAATACAAAATTAGTTTTCCATCTGGAATACTCTCTAACCTTCCTGGCTGCAGCGACCCTTCTGGCCTTTGTCCACCCTGGAAGGGAAACCAAATTAGCAACTATATTGGTATGCTCAAAATGGCCTTTCCCCAGATATGCCAATGCTTTGGCTTGGGTGAGTCATTGCTGACTTTCGTTTTTGAAGTGGATTCATGTGACCAGAGCCCAGTCAGTATTAGCAACCTGCCTACCAAATCAGAAGGCATTTTGCATTGTATAGCAAAATTTAGTTGGTAGTATTCCAAAATGTCCCATTGTATTAGGTAAAAATAACTTCTCCCCAAGGAACTGTGCTGTACACCTGGTGCACACAGAAGTGTTTGACATTGTCAGGTAATTTTATTTTTACATTGACCTTAATTTTATCAACTTTCTCCCTGCATTGGTAAAACACAGGATTCCAAAATTTAGTATAAATAATAATTAATGGACAACATTTTTCTTGGATTTTGTTTAGCCACTGAAACCACTTTAGTAAAAGATATACCAGCCCTAACAACTAACTCCTTTTTGGCTGGTTTAGCAAATGCTATTCTATGGCAAGCGTCCTGATACCAGGAGGCTTTCAAAATCTAAGATCCTGGTGTATGTCATTCACATCTATCTACAAACTTACATTTACCAAGATCAAGGAGGCCAGCCTGGCTGGCCTTTTGATACTTGAATGGTTATGCTCCTGTGCCACAGGATCTTTGCATGCGCTGTTCCCTCTGACTCAGCTTCTCCTTCCTCTATCTCTTCCTTCTTGCCCACTTAACTCACATTCATCCTTCAGGACTTCATTCTTCAGTTCCTCTTTTATTGGTTTTGTTTCTATGTTCCTCCCTTTATAGCACTTAGTTTGGAATTATATAATCATATGTTTTATTATTTGATCATTATTGCTTTCAGATGTGACATTTTTTTAGCAGGAACTGTGTCTTTTTTGCCCTATGCACTCACTGTCTGTCACTGGACCATTTAAATTATTCATTAAATGAATGACAAAAAATATGATGTGTTGAATTTCTGACCAATGTTCCCTCCCTTTTTTTGTCCTTTTCTGAAGTCCTTTACAACCATAAGTGATTTGTGTCAGGGGATCAAAACTGAAGCCTGATTTGGAGGGAATCTGTCTTTTGGTGAGCTGATAGGACTATCAAAATAGCCAGAGTTTGAGCTACATGATGTTAAGCCTTCCATAGAGTCTCAGTTATGAGAGCCATGAGGTTATGTGTATGTTCCACAGGCAGATATGAATTCTCTATGAGCAAATGACTAAGAAGACCAAAATTTAATTAATTATTTTGCAGGGAGTCAATTCTGCTGATAGCTTAGCAGCTTGGGGCTCTACTCTGTGTATGGTAGGAACAAAGAAAAGCTAAAATATGTGGAGTTATGAATGTATGCCAGGACACAGATATGAGCATTTTACATGTATTGCCTTAATAAATTCCCAGTATCATTATACCTATTTTGCAGATTAGAACACCATGTCTCAGAGAAGTTAAGTCACTTGCTTATTGTTATGGTAGATAGTAAGTGGCAAACTTGGACTTTGGACTTAGGCAGTTCTGGTGGAGACTTGTTAATACTTTACATTTGATTCAGTGGTGTGCTAGGATATAAACTTTAACAAAAAAAATCTGGTCAGGCATGGTAGCTCACACCTGTAATCTCGGCAATTTGGGAGGCTGGAGGCTGAGGCTAGAGGATTGCTTGAGCCCAGGAATTTGAGACTTGGGCAACATAGTGAGACCCTGCCTCTACAAAAAGAAAATAGATAAGTAAATTAGCTGGATATGGTAGCTCATGCCTGTAATCTCAGCAGTGTTGGAGGTTGAGGCCAGAAGATGTTTGAGACTAGGATTTTGAGACCAGTCTGGGCAATACAGCGAGACCCTGTCTCTAAAAAGTAAATAGATAAATAAATTAACTGGGCATGGTAGCACATGCCTATAGTCCCAGCTACTCAGGAGGCTAGGACCCACTCAGGTGCAGATATGAGAACCTATGAGCAGAGGGAAGGATTCTGAAGACAAGGCTATGAGTGAGGGGCCCCCTGGGCACCTGTGCAGATATAAATACAGCTGGCAACTAAGCCTCTTTGCCTTGGCAGATTGGACTTGTTCCTTTGTAAAAAAAAACAAAAACAAAGAATTCTGAAACACATGAAAAAGTAAAGTCTTTGATATATAACATCTGTGAGATCATTGGCCTGTCTAGTGTTTCAGCACAGGCAGTTTGTCATTTAGGCTGACTGCGAACCAAGAAGAGCCAGCCTCTCTGTGGTCTCCACTGTGTGCCTCATGGGACAGAAGGGGACTTGGTTCATTCCAGAAGGCAGTTTGAAGGGGTCAAGGTTGCTTCCTGGAGAAACCACACACATTCGTTACCTTGGCCTGCGACACTCCCTTCCTCTCTCCACTCATCGTTATAGGACTTTGTCAGAAGAATTAAGAGAAGTATCCCATTTGTCTTGTTCTAGAGAAATATTTCTGACTCTTCAGCTTTCTTTCCTTCTTTCTTTCTTTCTTTCTTTCTTTCTTTCTTTCTTTCTTTCTTTCTTTCTTTCTTTCTTTCTTTCTTTCTTTCTTTCTTTTTTTAGGTAGAGTCTCACTCCATCGCCCAGACTGGAGTGCAGTGTCATGCTCACAGCCACCCCAGTGTTGACCTGCTGGGCTCCGGGATCCTTCCGCCTCAGCCTTCCAAGTAACCAGAACTACAGGCATGCACTACCATGCCTGGCTAAGTCTTTGATTTATTGTAGAGACAAGGTCTCGCCAAGTTGCCCGGGCTGGTCTCAAACCAGTGGGCTCAGGCAATCCTCTTGCCTCGGTTCCCCAAAGTGCTGGGATTACAGGCTTGAGCCACCATGCCCAGCTAGAGTCTTTTGTTTTCTATTTCTCATTTTTTCACCTGAAATCATCCTAGAGTTCACTGAGAGGCATGCCAGTCTTCAGGTAGGGAAACAGGGTTGGTGTTGGGGCATGTTTCCAGCTGGAACAGGGAATTTGGAATCAGAATTGTTAACCAATATGTACGAAATGGGGAAGGAAACCCTACTGGGGCATCATCACCCAGGAAACATCAGTAGATTTCTCTTTCTGTATTCCAGTGTGGGATGCTGAGCTCTGAAGGCTCATTTGCAGAGTGTCCCTTCTCTGTCTCCTTGTCCCCAAAATATAAAGATCCCTGGGGCCTTGTTGATGGGTGATTGGAGACTACAGCTTGGAGGCAGTACAGGGAGTGTGGAAGGGGACACTCGTTTGCTGTGGGAGTTGGTTCCCTGTCATCTCATATATTTTCCTGCTGTTTCTCACTCATAGCATTTACAGGAAGCATTTATAGCAAATACTTGCCAAGTGTTTTCCATAAACACACAACAAAGGACATTTTTCACACATTCCAACGTTCTGTAAATGTTTATTTTCACATTACACAAAGAAGGTTGAGTGTACGGTCCCCTAAACAGGCCTCTGAAATGTGGGCTGCAGCCCAGTGAGGTTTACTTCTGAGTTTTTCCTTCTCTGTGGCTACATGGTCCCTGGGGCACACCAGGCACGTGCAATCAATGCAGAAAGTTTCCAAGTGAGTTTTCCTTCACAGCTTGGAGTCTGTGTGCAAATATGTGCCCTAATTGCTAAGTAAGTCCTGGGTCCTGACCCCTCACATGAGAGAGTGGAGTTGGAGGTTCTGGGTTTGTCACATAAGCCCTTGCTTCTAGTTAAATACACAGGTGAGATAGAATGGGGAATGTGAGGACAGGGAATGAGGGGATGACTGTGGCTCACTTAAGATGCATCTGAGCCTATAAAAAGAACAAGTTATGGAAACACTCATGCTAAAACCAGGGAAGTTGGTGTCCACATAAGGGACGGAGATGCCAACTGAACCCTCTGTGGACACTGCCAGCCCAACCACAGACCAGAGTCTTGACCTGTACTGTTCATTCACTTGTTCAGCAACTATTTTATTATCAAGTGTCTACTGTATGTATGACTCTGCTGCATGGTTGGAGGTTCATGGGTGAAAAATAAATGGTTCCCAATCTTAAGCGCTTGGCCCCAACAGGGAAGGAAAGTAAGACACATATACTTCATTACAATGTGAGGCAGAGAGTGAGAATTGCTGTAAGAAAGATAGTAATAAAAGGTTGCAGAGTTTTAGGGGAAAGAATTGCGGAAGATTTTATGGAGAGAGTGACAGTTAGGCTGGGTTTGAAGGAGAGGAAAATTGGGACAGGTGCTGGAGGGATTGTGGGGGGAGGGGCATCAGGGAACCCCACCTGGGCCTGTCCCTGTAAGAGGCTGTCCCACAGGGAGATCTTTCCTTTAGCAGGAGTAACCAAGACTTATTATTCTTATAGAGAATGAGATGTAGTGAGAAGGAATTCCATTTGGAAGTTAGATTTAATAGGAAAAAAAGATTTCCTTTTCACTTCTTCAACTCAAGTAAAACAACTTATGGCCTATCTCCTTAATTGGTTTTCAATTTATAATGCTTCCATCATAGCTAACTTCGTTTGTGCCTAATCAGAAAATTACCAATTACCATTTTCTGTCTGAGACTATGTCCCTGAAATGGATGATTTATTATTTGTCTAGAAGAGGATGGTATGAAATATTTCTGTCTCCTCACCTTTCCATCTTCTCAAGTTCATTCTCCCAGACCAGAGTAAACTCGTAAACCTATGAAATAAGTGAGGGAATGAGGTGGGGGCTGACTTAAAGAAATTCACTTTACCACCAGCTCTCCTGGAATGTGTTTGTTTAGTAAAGTGAATTATACACAAATATGTTTCAGACAATAGATGTGGAGGGTAACTTTGCTTTAAGACTGCAATAACTGTTCAGGCAGTGGTGACAATTTTTCAGTAAGAAATCAGGCTTGAGAAATGCCAGGTTTAATTTTTCATCCAACAGTGACTGTCAGACAAAAACCAAACATCTTGGTGTCTTTGTACTCCTACGAAGGAGACAGGAGGCATTTGTATTCAGTAATGTGATGTTGAGCGAGTCAAAATTCTGCCCTGTGATCTGAAGATTTATTGCTAATATTGCCCAAGATGCGGAGGGGCTTCTCTGCCTTCATTCGGCATCCATTTCCCAGTTGTAATGAGCCTTTCTTGCATTCCATAACTCACTTCTGGTGTGGAATGTTAAAAAGGTGCCTCAGGAGAGAGTCTGATGTCAGTTTCTTCTCCTTCAAGGCTGAGCTCAAGGCTGACTCTCTCAATGAAACCCCCACCACTCCCATCTGCCCACTGCATCTCATGTGCACCTTTCCTGCAGAAACTGATACTTCTTTGTAAAAAATGCAAACAATATAGAAGTACATAAAATGAAGTGAAATCTGCCTACTCCCACAGAGCCCATCCCCTGTATCTTCCAAATAGATTGCAAGCCGCTCAAAGTGGAATTTTGTTCATATATGAATTTTTAACAACTAACGAGTTTGCTCAGCAATAATAAGTGCTTTAAAAATTGAGGATGAATAACTCAGTCACAGGGTGATATACTGTAGGGATGTGGGGAAGACCAGGGCTAGAAATCAGCAGATACACTTGGGAGATCAGTGTCTTGCCTTTCGAAATGTGGACCTTGGACTTGAAGCAGCAGCAGCATCTGGGAGTGTGTTAGAAATACAGGATGACAGGGCCCACCTCATACCTACTGAATCGGAATCTGCATTTTAACAAGATGCCAGGTGGTTTGTGAATACATTAAAGTTTGAGAAGGACTGGGATTGTATGTCTGCAAAATACTTTAAAATACAAACTTCTAGAGTTAATTTTTGTGTATGGGGATAGATAGAGGTCTTGTTTGAGAGTGCAAACTAGTGCAACCTCTGTGGAAAACAGTGTGGCAATTCCTAAAAGCTCTAAATATCGACCTCCCATATGAACCCACAATCCCCCTACTGGGAATATACCCTGAAGAACTCAAATCACTCTATAAAAAAGA
>NW_007258384.1:28214-48925 GCF_000164805.1 Carlito syrichta | reverse complement strand
GACCTTGAACATCTATCGTAATACTATAAGAAAAGGATTGACAGTGGTGAGAAACTATGGGTGGGGGGGAAGGGAGGTGGGATTAACGGTAGTAAATATCTGTCTGGAGACAGGGAGACACCCCTTATCAACAAGGGTGCCTGAACGAAACATATTTGTATACCTAAACCTTAACTGTACCCCACAATACCAAAACAAAAAATATTGATTAATTAAAAATTTAAAAATAAATAAACTACAAACTTTCAAAAACAAATGCAATTAAGTGTATTTGGTTTGCATTTGAGCAGAATGAGATGAAGGGGTTCCATTCCTGGGTACCATAGGACTTCACCCTAAGCTCCCCTCATGCACCCAGTACCCTGTCCTTGGATGTCCTATAGAACTGTCATCCTGGTCATTTCTGAATCATCACCTATAGTGTCTGTCTTGGTCTGTTTGTGCTGCTATAACAAAATACCACAGACTGCATGATGTAGACACAATAGAAATTTATTTCCTGCAGTTCTGGGGACTGGGAAGTTCAATATCAAGGCATCAGTGGGATTGGTGTCTGTTGAGGGTGCTCTCTGCTTCCAATATGGTACCTTGGTGCTGCGTCCTCTGGAGAGGAGGAACACTGTGTCCTCACATGGCAGAAGGGAAAGAAGGGCAAGAGAGTACTCATGTTAACCTCAAGCCCTCTTATAATGGTATTGACCACATTCAGGAGAGCAAAGCCCCCATGATTTAATCATCCCCAAAGACCACGCCTCTTAATACTATTGCATTGAGGATTAATGCAGTATTCTGGAGGGGTACCATCATTCAAACCACAGCAGTATCCTTCCCAACCAAGGCTTAAATAATTAAGCTCCGAGACATGGCTTCTTCATCTGTAAAATGCAATCCTACATCAATGGCTTGTGAGGACCAAATGAGCTAAACACACGAAAGTTTGCACATGGTATTCATCTGATATGTATTAACCTTTTTTGTAAATAGAGGTGAAATTCACATGCCATAATATTAACCATTTTAAGGTGAACTATTCAGCAGCATTTAGTACATTCACAATGTTGTGCAACCACCATTTCTGTCTAGTTTATCATCACCCCAAACATAAACCCCATACCCCCTAAGCAGTTGCTCCTCATTTCCCCTTCTCCTCAGCCCTTGGCAACTATCACTCCAGGTTTTATCTCTATGGATTTTACCTCTTAGTAATGATATATATATGTATTTTTTTAGATTAGAAAATGTAGTTTATTTAGAAAGTAAATGAGAGACAGAGAGAGAGAAGAGATTCACCTCCTCAAGATAGGGAAGAAGATTTTTTTATTAGTCACAGAAAAAAATATACCAATGAAATTTTTCCCCCCATCTACTCTCATTGCTTTGTACATCTTTGGAAACAGAAGGTTTGGTAATGCTGAAAACTGGAAGTATAGATGGGGCATACCTTTCAATCAGTGTTTCACACACAGTGTGGTCTCAAACTAGAAGCATCCACATTACCTGGGAACTTGCTAGAAATGCAGATTCTTGAGTCCATTCCAGAATGACTGAATAATTAATTCTGGGAGTGGAGTCCAGCACTCAGTGTTTTAATAAGTTTCCAGAGGATCTAAATAGAAGTTCAAGATTTAAATGAATAAATCTGTAGTGATACCTACAGAGGCCTATCACTCTTGTACCCATCCTTTGGCCTGGGAACACACGTACTGGAATAAAATGGGAGATCTTAGCCCAGCTTCTTTGATGGGGGAGTCAGCTGGGGAATTGCCCCTGTTACCCTCTGGCCTTTAAACAGTCAACAGAACTGATTCCTTGGCTCCCCTCAGCAATGTTTTGGTCACTGTGCAGGCACAAACATAGGTCATCCCTGCTATTATTTAATCCTTTCCCCACTTTGTGCTACCCAACTTGATGCTCAGAGGGAGGCCCTTTCAGCAGAGTGTGGCTGTGATTGCTCTGTGTGTTTCACATGTCCTGCTTTTGTTGCATTATATCAAAGTGCAGGGAGCATTTCTTTTTGGTTGATTAATGTTTGATTCGAGGTCTATTATGAACCTCCAGGCTTTAATTACTACACCATTATCCAGTCAATTCCTTGCCATTTTATATTTATGGCCTTTATTATGCCTCTGTGTGTGCAATTGCCTAATTTTATTCTGGAAGCATTTCACCTCATTAGCTGGGTTTTATACTGTTCCTCTCATTTGTCCAGATTGTTATTTATCTTCATTCCTTGTATGCATTTTCTTTTTTTTTTAAACCAATCTGACCCCTTATACATTATTTTTCTCTTTTTCCTGGGATGCATGTGTCTTTGGTCCTTAGAAAGAGCTCTTTAAGTTTTTGAAAACTCTGCACTGGGTATTTTTTTTCTGGTGGGCAGTTACATTCACACTCAATTTGGCCATTTCCAACCTTCCCATCTCAGCTGCTTGGTAGCACGGACCCTGTCCAAAGGCCCTAGGCCTGGCTTTTCAACGTGGATTTACTATGGACAGCTGCCTCTTTCTAAATGGCCAATTAAGACTGAGGGAGGGTGAGGGGATGGAGTTTTTATTTTTATTTTTAAGTATGCTGCTGAAAAATTTTAAATATTCTCTTAAGTGTTTTTCTAATACTCCCTCTCTTAACCCCTCCACTGTCTCAGAAAAATTTGGGGCTTGGTTTATTGACTTGCTTATTTTCTTGGGTTTCACCTCAGACCAACTTAATCAAACCCTAGGGGAGCCACCCAACAACCTGGGTTTAATAAGCCCTCCAGGTGATGCTGACACACACCAAAGTTTCAAAGCCACTGTTCTGAAGAGATGCTAAAAGAACTTTAGAAAACTCAGTTAAGTCAGGAATAATACTGATTCCACCTGAGTTCTTGCTTTACCAATGAGTGAGACTAATAATCTCTACAGCAGTTGTGTTTTCCTTTCTGTTGCGTTTTTTCAATAGAAATGACCTGAAGCTATAAGAATATTTCAGAAATATGCACGGTAGCACCTTGGAACAAGGGTTCATGTGATTATTATATAGTAACAGTAGTATCCATTTTCTCCATCACCAAGTGTGTGTGGTGTTTTAAGCACCAGGGAGATCTTCACCTCCATTTGACTTTTTCCATTTAATCTTTATACCCTTTGTGGGTAGGTATTCCTGCCCCCACTTTTACAAGAGAAAACTGAGGTTGAAGAGTGTGCAGAAAGTCACCAGAAATAGATTCTGTTAGAATTAAATCCAAGAAGTTTGTGTCCAGAGCCACAATGCTATCCACTCCTCTCTCACTAGGGGAAGGCCTTTGCCACTTGATGCTTTATTACTGTAATATTTTAGTAGGAATCAATAACCAAAAATATATACTCTGGAATCAGACAACTAAGTGCCCATGCTGGGTTGATTTATTTCTGTTCTGTGTGATCTTGGACCAATTACACATCTCTTTGCTTTGGTTTCCACATCTGTAAAGTGGGATGGTGTTAGTATTTCTCTCATGTGTTAGTACACGTGTGTGGAGTGAGGTAGTCTGTACAAGGCTCTTAGAATAAGGCCTGGGAGAGAAACACTGTCTAGAAATATTAGCTGCTGTTCATTTTTGCCACCATTTTGCTTGCATTCCTAAAGCTTTTTTCTTTTAAGTTTATTTACTTTGGGGCCTCATTTTAAGTAGATTGGGTAGACTAGCAGCCTGTAATTCTGATGTATTCTATTTTGTTTTCCTGCTTGGCATGTTTTCTGTAATTTTAGTATTCTTCTTTCTCTGCCCATTTAAAATCATTCTATTAGGCTTTGACTATGTTTGTTTAATTCCATGGACTTGCTCAAAATTCATGATCACAATTAACCTGTGTGCAGTTCCCTTGAGGCAGCTCAGTGTTCTTTCTAATACTTGTCTTTGGTTCTCTGGGGACCAATCTTCATTAGCATTGGTACCAGGGGAGCATGTAGGAGAAATGACTCCCTCATGGCTTCCAAGTCACCACAAGGAAAAACAAAATTGAGCTTACTCTTTGACCTTGGAGTAGATCTGTCTTGGTGATGTAATCTAAGGACTAAAGCTAATTTCTGGGGAGTTTGCAATTCTAATATAACATTGTTTCTGTGTTGGGGTGTGATGGGCCCTCATTGATGTTGAAAAGGTTTTTTGGTTGTCCAGTTCTTGGTTTAGCACAGGAGAAGATTGTTATTTCCCTTGGGTAAGTCAGGAAACAGGCTTTTGAGGTTCTTAAGGACTCTGTGGTGGCTGGGACTGTTTAGTGTTGGTACTTTACTGCCAGAACATGCCATGAAGTGACTTGTTTTGGGGCTGGGAGGAGGTCCCTGCTCATTCTCCATGCTTGAATCACCCTGTGTTCCTATGGGAGGTTCCTGCTTGAACACCAATGCATGGGACTCCCTCTCTTGCATTTCTGATGTAAGTAGGCGAGCACACTACTTTATGCCTTTCGTGCTTAAACGACAAGAAGGCCTCCAGCTTATTTTCATGAGTCCCCAGCGGCCTGTCATCAGAGAGCTGGTCTCACTGCAGAACTCATTGCAGTCATGATTTTGGTTTAGCTGCTGGTAAAAGTGTTGTGTGAAATGTTGGCCAAGGACCGCTCAGGAATAGGAAGAGAGAGGGCAATAAAGACACAATAAACACGGACTCTCTGCAGTCAGTTTTAGGCATTTTGCCTTTATGTAACTTGATATGCACAATAGCCCAATGAAGTGAGTTTTATGTGGCATCTTTGCATCTCACAAAGAGAGGCAGTGCCTGTGAAAGCCCATTCCAGTCAGTGGCAGCTTTACCCAGGGATGTCTGCATTATTGATGCTTTTGGTAGCAGCCTCATGTCAGAATTCTGGCCACGCCAACAATCCCTTCTCTTTGGAGGGAATACAGTATGACCTCACACTATTCTCACAGTGGCCTGTGAGAACACTGTGGCTTATCCTACCCTACGCTGGAGTTGAAGCAACATGAAAACAGCTCAGAGTGGAAAAGAAGCCTCCGCAGATGAGAGGGCTTGAAGGGCTGGCTGTAGGAGATGCAGAGTGAATGGATTGGAAAGTGGAAGAGAGTTGTTCAGAGACAAGATGCTGATTATAAGTCAGTCTTGTAATGCCGAGACAAACAGGGTAAGAGAATCAAAGAAGGGATGGATACTTCAGTGTGGCCCACCTTGTACTCAACAAGAAATGGTCACACCAAAGCCAAACAGATTCAACTGGAGAAGAATAACAAAAAAACACCAGAGCATTCTTAGGGGAGCCTTGAATTTATGAAAGTAAAGTCTGTGGGGACAGTCCACAGAAACTTTGGTCATATACCCTGAGGAATTGTTACAGATATTCAGGGGATAAATGAGATGAGAGAGAACCTTACTACTTTGTCTGTGAGGGACTGGGATTTATAGAGCCACTTCAGTGAGATGAAGGACAATGAGAAAAGTCCCTTTGCCTCTTTAGACACGAAATCCATTGAGTTTCATGGTAATATGTATGTGAAGCCAATTTGTAAACTTATAAAGGGACAAGAAGAGATTTGGTATTTGAAGACCTTAAAAAATTGAACTCAGGACTGACATAGGCTATCTCTGGTATCTAAGCATGTCACTTCTTCCTTTTGCTTAAATGTTCTTAAGAGAATAATAATACCTGCCATGTTGATTGTATGAATTTGTTGAGAATCAGTTACTTAGCAAGTATGTAAATAAACTCTGTGAGCCATAAAGCACTTTATAAAATATACTTAACATTGCACAGCTATCCAGTGATTTTTAAAATATAAAACCCACAGAGAGTTACAACTTCTTTTGATGTATGACATATTCTAAGATGAGTGATAATAGCAGATTTTAGTAGTTTCTATTCTAGTATATTTGCTCTTAAACCTGAGGAGTAAGGGGAAAATATAAATGAAAAATATTCCTGGATATTTCCACATGGAACTTTTTAAAATGTCTTAAGTAGACATGGTTAATATCAGACTGTTGAAATTGAGTCTAAATATATCAATATGTTAGAAGAAAGCAGTTTAAGAATTCTCTCTCCTATGGTAATATCTAACCAATAATGTTTATAATGACAGTCTTTTCTAAAATATTTCTGTAAAAATGTGGAACTTAAAACTTATGCAAGTATCTTTAAATACTTGTGTCTACTTTGACTGCAAAAGTCAGTCAAGCAGAAGGGTTTATTTTTCTTTAGGTAGGTAAATATGATAAGAAGGATGATGCATTAAAAAATAAAGAGAAGGGCTTCACTAAACTGATTTACATATTGATTACTTAAATTACTACTTAATTTAGTGCCTGCTAATAAACTGTGCCTTGGAATCGTTTCCCAAACATTTATTGGCTGCAGTAACTCTACCTACAGTGTATGCAGATCACATCCTCATTAAATATTGATGTTCTCATGAAATGTTAATAGAATGTTAATATGAAATACAAGGGAATGTGCTCGCTGGGAGCTGGAAGCTGCTGAAAACTACCTGTCTCCTGTCTTTTCTTTATGTCCTGTCTTTCTCTCTCTCTCTCTCTCTCTCTCTCTGTTTTTCTTTTTTTTTTTTTTAGCTCATTTTCCCATCATCAGGAGATTCAGATTTGCTCCCTGATATAGCTGTCTCAGAAACAAATTTTTTAAAACAGAAATAAGATTCACTGTTTGATGGGAATTTAGTTGTTCTCCCCTCCTGCTTTCCAGAACAGGAGTTTCTCCTTAGAATCAGAACGCATTCCCTTAAAAGAAAGAGGGCGATTCTGGCTCAGAGTAGAATGTGACCCTTTGTGCTGGGGTGGATTGAGTTGGGTGTGCTCTGGGGAGGCTGAGCTGGGTGTGCTTTGGGGAGGCAAGCACACTGCTCAGCTCACCTCAAGGGGGCTCTAACCTTGATCCCTCTACCTGGAATGTTCTTTATCACAGACCTTAGAGTAGCAAGCTGCTTCTCATTTTTTGTGTCTGTAATCTGAGAACTTCTTTGATCACCTGATTATCTAAACTGTCCTCACCAAGCCTTCTGTTACTCTTTATTACTAAACAAGTTTTTTTTAATAGCACTTTTGACAAACTATAACTACCCTTTTTGTTTTTGTCTCCATTTGTTAGAATAAATGTTCAGTGGAGTCTGGACTCTATTTATCTTGTTCTCCATTTTGTGGGCCCAAGTCATCTTCCTGTTAAATAATAGGTGTTTAATTAATATTGTTTATTAAGTGAGTAAAACACTCATCTTTGCCGCTGAACAGTTCGTAGTTGGGGTGTGTGGGGAAGAGAGAACTGGACAATAAGTTACTGCACAGTAGATGCTACTGGAAAACGAGCAAAGTGATGTGCTTGTAGCTCTTGAGGATGTATCAGACAACTCTATGGAGAAGATTTTTGGTGGCAGCTTAGTAACTTTAGAGTTTTGTTATTTTATTTTATTTTTGTTTAATCCGTGTATAGAATGGTTTCCTTAGTTATTAAGGAAACCAGCTTAACCCATTTCCTGTTTATAAAAAAAAGAATTTAGCTTGCCTCTGTGTTCATGTAACCCTTTGCACTCAGATGTCCCCTCTGAGGGGACATCGTAAATCTAGCAAACCACTCAGACGTCCCTCTCGGAAGACATAAAGAGATTGCTGGTGATTATACAGGACAAACTTTTGCAAGCACAAATTTTTAAAAAATGTATGTTGCCTTGAAGTTTTCTATTCAAATTGCAAAAAAGCAAATAAAGAGATGGAATATATACTGACATATACATTTTAAAAAATCAGCTGGCATTATGTAGAAAGAGAATGTGTGAAGTGCTTTCATAGTGGTGCTGAAACTTCTTTGAAACAGAAGGTAGCAATGAAGGGTGTTTGTATAAGAAAAGCAGCTGTGGGTATACCTTTTGTATCATATGGCATAACTTGAAAAGATAGGTAAGCAAGGCATTGTAGCCTTAAAAGAAAGAGACTTTTGAAGTTGATGTCAGATCATATTGAAGTATCTGGTGGCACAGGTTGAATATATCTATCTGCACTAAATCGTAAAAGTAAAATTGGAAAAGTAATTTTCTTTTGGTAAATTTCATTTTGTGACTTCATAAATTAGAAATTTTTTGTCCATTTATTTAGATTGCAGAACAATGACAAAATGAAAAGATGAAAGTCAGAGTTATAAGCAGCAGCAAAGATGAGTTGGATTTAGACTGTTTTACAGATAAGTTTAAAAAAATAAACATTGATGTGTAAGAATGATAGTAGTAATAGTGACATCATCCCACCAAGAATAAAAAGGCAAATGTAATAGAAAGTGATAGTGATGAAAGTGTTAGTAGTTTTGAAGAAGTGGAAGACAACGTATCATCAAGTGAAAAAATGGGAAGATGTTACAGAAAAACACTTTCCTTCAGTGAGAATAAATGTTGTTTTACACCCTCAAGCAATAGGACCACAAATAGCAAGTAATATAAGAGAACCGATTGATCATTTTACTGTGTATTTTACAAAAGAATTAGTGGATAGTGTAATAAAATAAATCATTATGCAGACAAAAAAATAAGGAAAAAGCAACTATCACACAAATTGATTTGGCATAAGTGGCATGATGTTGACCGACAGGAATTTTTGACTTGTATCATGGTTATCCTAATATGGTAATAATTCAAATGCCAAATTTGCACGAGTACTGGTCATCTGCTTTCAATCATAACATACTCTTCTTTTCAGGAACATTCAGTAGAGAAAGGTTTATGCAAATCTTCTGAATGCTTCATTTGAAGACAGCTGTGTCGAATGATGAGCAGACCAGAGCTCATATTCAAAAGACCAATAATTATTTGGAATACGTTGAATTAAAAATTTTCGCCATATTTTATACAAGATCAGGCAATTTGTGTTGATGAATCCATTGTTCAGTTTAAAGAGCAAATATCATTTATAACACACAATCCAAACAAGCCTGCCAAATGGGGTATACACATTTATGCGCTGATTCAAAAACAGGGTATCATTTTTCAGTACTTCCCTACTATGGCAGCATAACATCCAGAAACATCGTTTGACCCGATCTTCCAGTAAGCACCAGAATTCCCTTACATTTATATAAAAAGTTATTGGAAAAAGTTCCCAGTGCAATAGGATACCGCATGTTTACTGACCAATATTACAATAGTATTGTCCCAGCAAAAGAGCTACTAAAGATGAAATGTCATCTTACTGATACAAAGCCAACTGAAAGGGAATACCAGCACAAATCAAAAAGCCAAAAATTTTAGTAACAACAACAACAAACCCAGCAGCGTATAGGAAAAATAATCTTACGCTTCTTACATGGAAGGATAAAAGGATTGTTATCATTCTCAGCGCTTGGAATCATGCAGGAATGAAATCTACCACAAGGACATTGCATGGTGGAAACATACCAGTCAAAAAGTCTGAAATGATTCTAAACTATATTGCACATAGGAATGGTGTGGATCAATATGCTTCTGCATATTTTTTTATGGAAATTTTTTTAAATGGCAGAGAAAATTCTTCTTCTGGGGACTAGAGATATGCATTATTAACTCCAATATACTGTACTGAGCATCAAAAACCAAAAAAAGAAAAACTTATATCCCATTTGAAATTTGTCAAAGTTCTAATCCATCAGTTGAGAAGTGGTTTTCAGGAATCATGAGTACATCTTTCCACATCATCTTTAAACAACAGACTGGACAATAAGTTACTTATTATTAATGTGAGTGGAAGAAAACAAGGCTGCATTGTCGACTCAAATAGAAAACCACCAGGTAGAAGGCATCAAACAAACTACTATTGTACAACATGTATCAAAGAACCTGCAATGCGTGTAGGTGATTGTTTCACATGTTACCACATGTTAGAAAAATATAAGATATAAAATTTAGATTTTTTGATAATAAATAAGTTCCTCAATGTCCAAAATTCCACCATAAGTCAAATATCATTTCAATAATTGGTTCCAATGCTATACTCTTTAATATGATGTGATTTGTTTTTCACTATTTAGTAAAAAAGTATAGTCAAGTTGCTGGTAAGTGTCCATGACATGTCGTCAAGTGCAAAGGGTTAATTTTACATAAACATGCCTTTTGAGGCTGAAGCACATCTGACTGGTTTTCAGTGTCAAAATAAAATATAAAAACTGTTCTTGGAGTTATTTCTAAAAGAACGTGTCTTTAATTCTAATGTAACAAAGCTGTTTATGAAGATCAGTATTTAATAGTTTTTTTGTGTGTGGTAAATCTCAAAGCACAGAACAACACAAAGTAGAACATCACAAGAAAATACCACTACTAAAAACAGAATGCTAGAAGTAGAATGATGTCATTTGTGTCCAAAGACTATTGATATACTAGAGCAATGCAAAAATAATAATAAAAGTGAGACTTGTGGCAAACTTTAGGGGTAGTCTGCAAGTTATCACAGGGTAAATGCTGCAGCAGCAAGTGCCACAGGCAAGTATTCTTGGGGAAAATGGGAAATGGGTGAAATTAAGATAATTTATTGAATGAACAAAAAAGATTTTCAGAAGAAGGATTGAGTGACCAAACCATAAAAGCAGGGAAGTAGCTGTATTACTGGAACAAGTGGAAGCAATGATGCAAATGCTTCCAGGGCTCTCATTATCTGTTGTCTCTGCCTTTCTTCCAATATTGGTTTCATTTTCTTTTTTTAAGGACCAACATCCAGGTGACTCCTGAGTCCACACCCCAGGGACCCAGCATAGCTGGGTCAAATTTTCCCCTTAAGTATAAAAGTCTCAGGGAAGAACTCTGATTGGTCCCATTGTATCACATGTTTTCTAGGCATGGTTTAGTCAGCTGATGGCAGAGAGTGAGATCTTGTGAGAATATGGAGACTTTCTTGAAAAATACTCAATTGAAATTCAAAGTATTAAAGTCACAGAAGGAGTTGCTATTCCTAAGAAAGAAAGATAGAACTGGGAGGACAAGAGAGTAGTTGGGTCACTTGAATAAAATGTTTTTGTTGTTTCATTCTGAAAAACTCTCCACAGGGACCTCCACATAAGTGGAAACCAACAAGCAAAAATATCCTCTTACAGGGTCAAAGAAGATTATCAGGGATTTGGAAAAGAATGAAAATTTTAGGACCTATATGCTTTGAGTACTGTTTCATCCTGTCCCTGAGTCTTAGATCTGGAGTCTTTAGATCTGTATTGGTGTAAAGCCTATATTCTTGGTGTTTTCAGCAACTGAATTCTCTTTCTGATCTATTCTGTTTCCCGTTGCAGATTGTGCTTGAGAACAGTAGCCGAGAAGACAAGCATGAATGTCCCTTTGGCCGCAGTAGCATAGAGCTGACCAAGATGCTGTGTGAGATCTTGAAAGTGGGCGAGCTGCGTAAGTACACTTGTTTTCCACATGGGTGTGATGCTTGACAGAGATCTGGCTTCCAGGTTGTGCTCCTACCTGTATAAAAAATCCCTAAGGTGCTGATCGCTTTTCTTTGTCACCACTGTGGACTGAACATACTTAGACTCAGGTTTCCAATGTATGTATTTTTGCACATCTGCTCTGGAAATAAATGTTATTAAAACCTATGAGAATGGAGAAATTTTTAAGTATTGTGGCTCAGTTTTCAATATTGTGAAAATGAGCACATATTAAAACAGCCTTTCCTCTGTTTGGGAAAAAGATCTATGGCTTTCCTTTAAAAATTCCAGTTTATGACCGGGCTTGGTGGCTCAGCCTGTTTTACCAGCACTATGGGAGGTTGAGGTGAGTGGATTGCTAGAACTTGCGGGTTTGAGACTCCCCCTGGGCAACTTGGTGAGACCATGTCTCTATAATGCGTCAAAAATTAGCCGGGTGTGGTAGCACGTGCCTGTAGTTCCAGCTACTTGGAAGGTTAAGGCGGAAGGATCGCCGGAGCCCAGCAGGTCGAGGTTGTGGTGGCCAGAAGCCTGCCACTGCACTTCAGTCTGGGTGACAGAGTGAGACTCCAACTAAAAAAAAAAAAAAAAAAAAATTCCAGTTATGACCTACCAGTAGATCATTTTCTTTGTTATTTCCTTTCAAAACAGTTTTTCTCTATAAGGAAAAATTGAATACCTTAATGAAATTCTCTTGCTCCCAGTGTTTCTGTTGTTTGGAATACTTTCTCTAAGAAAGAAGGAATTATTTTAAAAATGGGCAGCCGGAGATGAAAAATGTGGTCAGCAATATGCTTATTTCTCTTTTTCATACTTACGTCACAAAATTTATGAGAGAACATCTAGAAAAAGTGAAAATAGCAATTTTCTTTCCTTTTGCTCATTGGCATAATGCAGCTTTAACCTGTGAAGGTGGATATGATTTAACCTGTCCCCATTATCATTGTCAACATGGAGCCTTCTTAAAGTGGCTGACTTCTGTTTCCTCCAACTTCTACACCAGCACACGTATAAATCTTTCCTCATGGGCTTAATAACATGAACACCAGAAAAGATTGTTTACACTGAAAAATGTTGGGGTGTTAGGTATTATTGTGAAAGCATAAATATTCAGTTACCTGCTTGAGAGCTTAAATAATGGTCTGAAATGATTCATGTGGAGGAATCTGATGATTTAATTGGAAAGGAGGTTATGTTTTATTTGCAGTGTGGAATTGGCTACAGGTGCTGCTGAGATAAGCTGGAAAATGTACTACTTAGTAAGGAGAAATACTAAGAATTTACGCCTGTTTGACCAAGCTGGAGACTTAATCATCTTCCAGTGAGGGCAGGTGGGAGAAAGCAGCTGATGTTGACATGGTACTGCTGTGAAAGTTTATTACTTATGTGTCGGAGACCCGCTCCGACCTTGGAGTGAAGGGTTAGGACCCGCACCGGAGAATCAGGAGACGGCGAGAAGAGACCACTCAGAGGCAGCTCTTCTGGGAACAGTCTGATCAGGACTGAAGCCAATTTTATTCAGACCTTTTCCAACTTATATGCCATTTTCTATACCCTCCAGCAGTGTGATAATTATTTACTGGGGGCGTACAAATTCCATGATGTATATTGCGGTTTACAAATTATGCATCACAAGACCATCACGAGACTTGCAAGTTCCAAGCAGACAATTCAAACTCCATGATGCCTGACGTGCTTCACAAAACTCACATCAAGGTCACAGGTGCACAATTTCAATTGTTCAAAAATGTCTTCCATAGTGTTCAATAAATCATTCATATTATACTCTTTGTTCTAAACCCTGATTAATACAAAAACTTTCTAAGTTAACTCTAGGTTCAATCCAAGTTTCTGACTCCTAATATTTTTTAACGGTTGATATTATCAACTTAACACTATAATCTATAAGTTTACTTAAATGACTTAATTTTTATTTATTCCATTAACCTATTATGATCAACATAGTGCCCTGTAATTCTATAACAATTAATTCAAATCTTATTCCTTACCATGACTTATATGAGTTTCATAAACCTAAACTTTAATTTTTATATGATCTAGTGATTGAACTTTAACCCAAAACTTAAATCTTTTTTCCTAGTACATTAATACATGGCTACGTGTAAAATTTCCTATTGTCATATTAGAAGCAAAAGCAGCACCGTTGGGAAAATTTTGGTATACTAATCAAAGGATCTTAAAATTGGCCTACAGGAACAAGAACTAAAGTCATAATCTGAGAAAAGGAAATTTAAAAGCTTAAACGAAACTTAAAAGTTTTCTATGAATGCTTATTACTGTTTAAATCTTTTCGATGGAAATTGTATAATCTTAAATGTATGTTTTATTCAAACAAGTCTATTCTAAAAATCAAATAGTAGCTGTCACACTCTTGGATAATGGGCTGCACAGTTACCATGACAGTGACCTCGGGCTGAAGGAAACGGAGTTTCGGCATGTAACAAAACTAGAAAAACGTCCTGCCTGGCTAGAGGCAGGGCAATAAAACTATTATGGTAACTTAGTTTCTAATCTTAATCCTAGGAGAAACTGCCTTTGGGAACAAGAGCTAACTAACCAGTCTACCAGGAAATAAAAGTTAAAAAATATCTAGAAAGAAGTAAAACTTAGAAAGACAGAGAAAAATAATTCTGCTATGCACTTTCCATCAGGCATATTGATATTTACTTATAAGTTTTACTGCCATGTATGCACACTGGTCACTAATCACACGCCAATATTATAGGTATAACTGATATCCTATGTCAGAGGCGATCCTCCAGATGGGCCTTTACAGGCCTCAGCCATGTAGCTATAGATGTTGGCTCCCAACACTTATGAGTCCCAGTCTGGGCATTTTCACATTAGAACAGTAGCAACCTAACCTGAAAGGATTCTGTGTTAATCTACTCTGGTTTATGCCTCACAAAATGTTAAGATTTCTGTTTACATGGATCCTTGACTCAAGTTATCCTTCATCTTAGACTAAATTGTTGAGATTTCAGTCTGCGGCATCGCTTACAGTTTATTAGCTTAAGGATACAAGTCCTAAATTGAACAAATCCTACTGAATTTTTTCTGTCTGATAACTGTGACTGTTTCGTGTTTATCTCAGTTTCATGGGGGAGATTGTTAAGTCACTGACTAAAAAGCATGTCAAAGCCACCTGAGAGTTTTCAGGAACTGGAAAGTCATGGTGTTCTATGAGGCTGGTATTTCTGTGTCTGAGTTATGTGTTGTATTGCCCTTTCTTGTTCCCTTCATCTTCCATCCTCCTGATGACACACTTCGGCTGTTCACTCTCATCTTGATGCCAGCAGAAGGCATACTGTCTTGTGCTATGGTGCTCTCAGCAGCACCTTGGATGATGATTCCAGCTTTCTGCTCTTCTCTTTTGCCTAATGCACATATGTCTGTTGTGTTAAAAATTAACGCAGAAAAGTGATCTGGTGTAGGAGGAGGAGAATGCTGAAATACAGAGTTTGACTGTGCCTCTTAGGACCTACATGTTCTTGGGTGAATTAGTTACAAACTGCATTGTGCTCTTACATGTCCATACTTTTTCCAGAGTGGAATATTTAAAAATGTATTGGCAGTAATTTAGATGATGATTTGAATAGTTGTATTCATTTTCTGGCTGAAATTTGCAGTGATAGCAGTGAGAGGAGCCTCTTGGGAACAAATTATGTTAAGTTTGAGGGGACTAACTTGGAAAAGTTAAGTTTTTTAAGGCTTACAAAAACCTTTCTATGTTTCTGTATAGGCCAAATAAGTTGTTTTCTGATCATAAAATATTAAAGAATTGCTACATTCTGATTGAATGCTAGACATCAAATGATAAAATATCCTGTGGTAACAGGAAAATTGCTTTTTAATGGATTGCCTTTTGCCCATTGCCATATTAAATAAGTTACTAATAGGGAAAACAAATCTGAATACACCCTTATGTTGAAGAAGATATCTATTTTCCTTCTGAGGAAAATTACTTTCACACACAAATCCATTTTCCTTTTATTTGAATGTATCTGCTTTCTCTATCCTTAGGTTCATGGTTCTAAGCACTTCACAGATGTGTGTTAATGATTGACCTTGAAGACTGGGGCCACTTTAGTTCTATAAATAAGTGCTGAGACCAGAGAAGTACCCAATTAAAAATCTAACTGGTTGAAAAAAAGCATGTTTACAAAAGTAGAAAGATTCCATTTTCTAGAAATGGTTTCTCTTTTGATTTTAATTTTAGGTCTCTTGAGGAAACCCACTTTGAAATACCAATTATATTTTGGTGTCTAAAGCAAACATATTAATGTTCAATTAATTACTGATAGCAAATATTTATGTACAGGTTTTTTTTAGGTTGCTGTTTTTAAAGAGCACTATTTTTCTGCTGTTCATTTATTGACATTACAAGAGACAAATATTACCTCTAATAATGTGGTCTAAAACAATGTCTATTTATATTCTCAGAGCATTTTATCAAGGTTATTCAATTGAAGTCTGTAACACCCCCAGGAGTTAATCAAGACTAATAGAAGCTATATTTATTAATGAAGAGAAGACTTAATGCATATTGTCTAAGTTCACTGAATTCAAACTGAAGTTCAGAACACCCAAAGAAGAACGTGTAGAGAGAGGCAAGAAAGTAGAGTAGTTGCATTTGGGCATCTGAATGACTCTTCTTTGCATCTCAACTTAGCCACTAATTGGTTGCCTTGGGCATGTTTCTTATCTATTCTGAGCTTCTGGTTCATTATCTATAAAATAAAGATAGTGTGTATTGCAACAATTGGTGGGAGGTGTAAAAGAGATCACGGATGTTGTCCTAGTTGGAAGGTAGTTAGATTTTTGCAAGTGATGAAACCACACCTTCCATGAGCAAACTTCAGGTTGAGTGAAGTGGGGAGGATGCTCTGGCTTAAGTGACAGCTGGAACCAAAACCTGGAACAATGTCCTTTGTTTCTTCACTCTCTATATATTGGCTAAAAGTATTCTTTTTAACCTGCTTTCTCCATGAGGCTCTTCTGTGAGCAAAGCACATGTTTTATCTTAGTTTCAATTTTTAAAATCACCAAGAAGAATACTTATGGACCTCAGTGTGGTCATATATCCCCGTAGCGTGGGTTCTATAATTGGTAGCCCCAGTGAGAACAAGATTGAAGTCCAGAAAGAAGCAAGTCTTCAAAAGAAGAGGTTTATTTATGTGTGGAGGGTTGATGAAATGGAGGGAGGAAGGAAGTAGTGCCTTTATGGAAGAAGGGAACCAAGACACAGATAGAATCATAGATTCTCATTACAGATGTGAAGTTCTTTAGAAGATGCCCAGCTCCTAACTGAGAATAAAGAATTGGTAGCTGTTATTTTGTTATTAAAGCACTTGTCCTGAAAGAAGCAACAAATTTTTGATGAATGCAAGGAAAATGTTTCTGCATTTCTGGTACAAATAGGTAAATTACTTATCTTTTGAATAAACGGCACCTTCCCAATTAAATTCCAGTGTTAGTTTGGGCTAGGATATTTCTTTTTCTCTCTCACTTATTTATTCATTTATTTAATAATGATAGGGCTCTTTCTCTATGAGTCAGGATATTGGTGATCACTGATGACATTGACTTAGAATACATTCTCCATCCTCAAGCACTTACATTCTACTGGGGAGTCCTCCACACAAATAAATGACTACAAAACATTTTGCCATTTTAAACATTAATTTAATTCACGTTTATGTCTCTAAGAGACAATGTTTGTTTCCTTATGTTTGTGAAGAACTGAGTAGGGCTGTGGAAAGGAGAGTCTTGGAAGGTATGATAAAGAAGAGATACTTGTGTGTATGGGATCACATAGATGAAGAGAAGAATAACCAGGGACGTGGCTGCGTGGGTGGAGGGGAGTGGCTGTTGAAAATTTCAGGCAGTGAGAAACTGAGTGAAAAGACCTGCAGCTTCAGATAAGTCTAGTTCCATGTAATTAGAGCAGAGGGTTTGAGGGAGCAGAAAGTGGGGGAGATGCAGGTAAAGGAAGCAGGTATTAGGTCATAAGTATTTGCAACACACAGGAATTTGAACATTACCTTACAGGCAGTGAAAGCCAAGAGGTGGATTTTAATAAGATGAAAAAAATGTTTCAGTCATGGGCATAACACTACAAGTAGATTATGTTTTCTGGGTATGATAAGGACTTGTGAGCATGACGATGTACAGACTCATCCCAGCCCCAGCCTGATAATTCAGCAGTCAAGATAATTTCAGCTGCAGCTAATAGAAATTCCAACTCAAAATGAACTAAGCAAGAAGAACATTTATTGCAGAAGTCCAGAGTTGAGTAGGTTCTAGAGCTGGGGTAGCTTTTAACTGCTCAGCGATGTCATCAAGGACCAAGTTCTTTACAGCTTTCTGTTCTGTTTCTAGAAGTCTTTTCAGCAAGCTTTCTCTCACGTCCTATTGGCTGACAGCATGGTCTGTGCCTGTGCCTAGCCCAGCCATAGATAAGGGAATGGGACTTAATGGAGGTCAGACCAATTATGACCCATTCCCTAGACTGGAGGTGAAACCAGTCTTTCCTGAGTGTGTGAACACAGGATGTTAGATAGCCAATGAAAATCAGAGTTCGGTTTAGATGGGAGAAATTACTTCTTGAAACATTTAATTCTGTCTTTTTACTTTAAAAAAGTTTTTTCTAGCCGGGCTCGGTGGCTCAGCCTGTAATCCCTCGCCTTTGGGAGGCTGAGGTGAGTGGATTGCCTGAGCCTGCGGATTCGAGACCCGCCTGGGCAGCGAGACCTCATCTCTACAATAAATCAAAAAATCAGCCGGGTGTGGTAGTGCATGCCTGTAATTCCGGCTACTTGGAAGGCTGAGGCGGAAGGATCGCCGGAGTCCAGCAGATCGAGGCTGCGGTGGCCAGGAGCAGCCACTGCACTCCAGTCTGGGCGACCGAGTGAGACTCCAATTCAAAAAAAAAAAAAAGTCTTATCTGCATTTTCCTTTTGGGTACAGAAAGCTGTAACAAATTGAAGTCAGATTACAGCTCTCTGTCATTTTGTCTTTATTGAGAATTGGGGAAAATGCACTACTATCTTTTTTAATGTAGCAATATCAAAGGTTGCAGAAAAATGGAAATTGAGGTTTGATTATAATGCATTTCTTCTTTCAGCACTAAGATGCTAGCACTCCTACAATCCTGTCCTTTTAACAAATGATATTTCCAATTACGCTTTTTGTGTGGGGGTTATTCTCAGGTGTATTTTGAAGGGCAGAATGGACATACATTTGTGATTAAAGCCTTCATATTTCTTTGAAACAGTTTTGCCATTTTCACCTATTTGACCATTTATAATTAGATTCAAATTTAATAACTACTTACCTGTTAAAAAAAAAAGTGAGAAAGAAACCGACATCACATGCTATGAAAATGTCCACCATTTCTTTACTTTGTCTTTCCATGGCAATATTTATTATAACACACCAGTGGTGCCGAGTGAAGCACCTTGTATAATTCATCACCCAGACACCTCTGCTTTAGCAAGTAAAAATAACACAGATGAGCAATCTGAAGGACTCTTTGGAGTGCAGCAGCAATTAGAATAGACACTTAACTCTGGGACATTGGTGTTTTCGTACCTTGAGAAGTATCATCTATCACTTTCATTCTTAGGCAGAACATTCTGGCTAAAGAAAGCTCAAGAAAATTAGCTTTTAACAATTAAACCTCTTAAGAACCTTTTTTTCTCCTAATGCTAGCTTGTATACTAGTTCCGTGGAAAGCCGAAGACTCTTGGATCTTGACTCTGCCTTGAATTTTCATATTTTACTTCTACTTTCATATTTATGTTAACCTTAGGTTTAAAGTAAAACAAAACAAGACAAAGTAATTATTCTAAAGCATAGATTTGGCACTAGAAAGTTCCACCCACTTTTGGCCCAAATTAAACTTATCCTAGGAGAAAGTATAAAAGTCATTCAAAGGTGGTAATTTAGAATAATTAGAAAACTGATAGCAAGATTCATAATAATTTTCTCACAAGACAGAAGGCTTTCATTGTCAGAGTCCTCCGTTCAGAATCGGAGCTCCTGTGTGCCAGGCATAGTCAATGTGAGGGTGTTTGTCATAGTGGTCAACCGTGGTCCTGCTCCTTGTCTCCTCATCTGGAACATGGGGGAAGTTATCATGATCATTATTATTATTCTTATCAGAGTATCAGGTGAAGCAATATAATTTAAAGTGCTTTGACAACTGTAAAATGCTCTATTCTTAGAGGAAGCAACATTAACCTGAATATGCACAATCTTAGGCTCCACGATGAATTTCATAGCAAAGCCAACTCTTTCTGTGTGTTTAGTGGCTGTCTTAAGAACTTGAAGATAGCTGGGCTCGGTGGCTCAGCCTGTAATCCCGTGCCTTGGGAGGCTGAGGTGAGTGGATTGCCTGACCCCACGGGTTCAAGACCCGCCCGGGCAACTTGGTGAGACCTCATCTCCACAATAAATCAAAAAATTAGCCAGGTGTGGTAGTGTGCACCTGTAGTTCCAGCTACTTGGAAGGCTGAGGCAGAAGGATCGCTGGAACCCAGCAGGTTGAGGCTGCAGTGGCCGGGAGCGGCCATTGCACTCCAGGCTGGGCAACGGAGTGAGACTCCAACTCAAAAAAAAAAAAAAAAGAACTTGAAGTTAGCTGGGCTCGGTGGCTCAGCCTATAATCCCAGTGCTTTGGGAGGCTGAGGCGAGTGGATTGCTTGAGCCCGTGGGTTCAAGACCCTCATGGGCATCTTGGGGAGACCTCATCTCTACAATAAATCAAAAAGTTAGCCGGGCATGGTAACACATGCCTGTAGTTCCAGCTACTTTGAAGGCTGAGGCGGAAGGATCATCGGAGCCCAGCTGGTCGAGGCAGCAGTGACCGGGAGAAGCCACTGTACTCCAGTCTAGGTGACGGAGTGAGACTCCAACTCAAAAAAAAAAAGTTGAAGTTGTGTGGTAGTTTGAGCATGTTCATGTTCATGTTTCAGAAGGCAGTGCTTGTAGCTACTTCTGAAATTCCAATAAAATGTTTATCTCCCTAGGAAGTAACTGCAGAAAGAAATTAAACTTGGTAGTTTTAAAGGAGATAGTATCAAGCACATCTCAATTATAAATGGATTTTGAAAATTATATTTATCACGCTGGGCTCAGTGGCTCAGCCTGTAATCCTGCGCCTTTGGGAGGCTGAGGTGAGTAGATTGCCTGAGCCCGCGGGTTCAAGACCCGCCTGGGCAACTTGGCGATACCTCATCTCTACAATAAATCAAAAACTAGCCGGGCATGGTAGCGCGCGCCTGTAGTTCCAGCTACTTGGAAGGCTGAGGCGGAAGGATCGCCGGAGTCCAA
>NW_007258384.1:0-28043 GCF_000164805.1 Carlito syrichta | reverse complement strand
ACCTGCTGGGCTCCGGCGATCCTTCCACCTCAGCCTTCCAAGTAGGTGGAACTACAGGCGCGCGCCACTATGCCCGGCTAATTTTTGATTTATTGTAGATATGAGGCCTCGCCAAATTCCCCAGGCGGGTCTCGAACCCGTGGGCTCAGGCAATCCACTCACCTCGGCCTCCCAAAATGCTGGGATTACAGGCTGAGCCACCGAACCTGACCCTATCCTAGACTTTTAAAAGATTTCCTCTTTTTTATGTCATTTCTAAAACGATACAGAGCTGGAGCCAGTCAGCATTCATTCTTCTTGTCTGTTTGAGGGAGCAGATCTTGGATTGAGAGGTGAGCCTGGTAGATTTGCCCAGCCACTTAATGAGAGATACAGACATGTTGAATGACACACTCTCATTGTGTTCTGCCTTCTAGAGATATTGCTTCTGATTTACCTCAAACATCTGGTTTGGGCAACTGCTCTGGTTCTTCCCCTCACCCCTGCTGTGGGACGGCATCACACCCCCTTGAAACTCCTGTAGCATTTTCCTCGTGTCTCTTTTGTCATATGTTCCACTGTTTACATACTGTAGTTATTGCTTTTTTCCTTTTATCCCTCACCCTATTTTCCCTAAAAGTTGAGGTAGTTTATAGGAAAGCTTGAAAATGATTTTTTTAAATGGCGAAAGCAAGAATAAATAAAAAGTAAAATGTAAATAAATGGATGACAAATATGTGTAAAGTGCATGTTATAAACGTCTGTATTTGCTAGCGGTGAATCCTGAATTTGACTCCAATATTCATTTGTCCAAGGAAGCAAGAGGAGTTTAAGAAGAGGAAACAGGTCAGTGTTCCATCTCACATGAATAAGTTCAATGTGAAAACCCAAAAGCTAATTTTAATTTCAGTCCAAGGATGTTAAAATAGTATTTGATAACATTTAATATCATTCGAAAAATGATGGAATAGGATACATTCTTATGATTTTTTTTTAAGTTACTATAAAGCAAGTCAGCATTATCCTTAAATTGTTGATACACCCCACTTTCTCTTAAAAACTGGAATTAAAGTGGGATGCTACAGGATGCTGGTATTCACCAGTATTTATTTCTGTTTGATCTGAAGACTTACAGATAGATGTAGAGGTCATTGATAGAAATAACATATTTTAAATTTTAGATAATAAGATTTTCTGTCTAAAAATCCCTGAAGAAACAAAGGATAAGCTGTTAGAATTAATGTAATTTAGAAGGATAGCAAATAATAAGACTTAGTAGATTTTCCATATGTCAGAAGTAATTAGTTAATTAGAAAATGAGGAAAAATATTATTTTAATAATAGCAATGAAGATGTACACTGCTTCAGAATAATCCCTATGGAAATTACCTTGGACTTAGGTGAAGAAAACTTTATAAGACTTTACTAAAATATACAATTGAAGTTTCAAATAAATAAAGCAGCAAAATGTTGTATTCCTGGTAAGAAAACATTAATACTGTGAAAAAGATGTAAGTTTCTCCAAATTAATGTACAGGCTCATATCACATCCCCAAGTGCCCATGGGAAACAGAGTGGAAACTTCACAGAATGATCCTAGAGTCCATTTGAAAGTATAAAGAGATGAGGATTGGTAAGGAAGAATAATAAAAAATATCAGTGTGCCGGGCATGGTGGCTCAGCCTATAATCCCAGCATTTTGGGCGGCCAGGGTGAGTGGATTGTCCAAGTCTGCGGGTTCAAGACTAGCCTGGGCAACTTGACGAGATCTTGTCTCTACAATACAAAAATAAAAAATTAGCTGGGAGTGGTAGCAGGCACCTGTAGTTCCGGCTACTTGGAAGACTGAGGTGGAAGGATCGCCGGAGCCTAGCAGGTCAGCGCTGGGTTGGCCTGAGCATGCCACTGCACTCCAACCTGGGCAACAGAGTGATACTCCAACTCAAAAAAAAAGAATATCACTGGAAAAATTGTGGAAATAAAAATATTTTTGTTTTAAACTTTTTTGTGCAAGAAAATCCAGAAAGTGCATCATATCTACCTTTTCCCAAGGTTTAACTAGTGTTGTATTAACATTGTGCCACATTTTATTGTTCAACTCTCTCTCTCCACACACACACACAAACTCACATATATTGTTATGAAAAATATAGTTCTTATGGTTACAAAAAAAGTTTTTGAAATGTGATTTGAAGAAAAATTCAAAATAAAAGGTATTTAAATTCAACTATAGTTCTAGCCTGTTGTCTCCTTGAAAGGACAAAAGATACTGAAGCCCTGCCTGGTAGGAGGGCTCCCCCTGGAGCGTTGTGGAGGAGGAAGTGGCTTTGCTGTGGGGTGAGACATCATCCTGGAATCAATGCCAGGTGTCTGGCTCAGCCCTTCCGCGCACCATGGAGGTCTGAAAGAGGCTCACTGCTGCCTGACTTCTCCCTAGAGCAGGTCAGGGGTATCGTTCACAGGGTCCCTCCTTGAATGAAACTTGCATCCACTGTCTATTCTGTTTTTTCCAGCACTAGTGGATGTAGCTTTCCTAAGATCCAGTGGTTATATTCACGAGGAAATTTAGATTCAGAACACTAACTACTTATAGAAGGAGAAACATCATAAAAGTAAAGTCATATACATAACAGGATTCTAGTCAATGACAGAGGTCATTTGCATGAATCAATTGTGTATTAAAGTTACTAGTCTCACTCTAGAAATGTAAAGTGCAAAAAAATCTTTCCCTAGTCCCAGGATGCCAATCTCTTCTAAACCTGAGGCTTGAACTCAGGCTATTTTTTTCCACAGCAGTAATCGTCATTATTAGCATTTGTTTTAGGATCATGACAAACGTCTAGAGATTCAAATAGGCGGTAAAATTGACATCACAAAAAGAAAGTAATTAAAATGACAGAAATCAGGATGTCAAACTGCACTAAAATGGCGATGGAATGCTAATCCGTAAAGTTGTTTAAACCAAAATATACAAGTGAAACAAACACATGGAAAACAGAACAAAACAGAAGCATACCCACAGCTAGAGTCATTAACACACTTTTCTCAGACACTGTGGCTTCCCACAGTGTCATTTTTCCCCAGGGAGCTCCCAGTGGTTGGGAAAGCAGCAGAGGACAGAAAAGCTCTAGAATGCCTTTTACTTCTCATCCTTAATGTGGAGCCTGTGGCTTAGAGATTTACCTGGTGCTTCGAGTAGATTAGGAGGTGGATGCCAATCAGTTCTCCCAGCCCTGGGCACTTGAGCTCCAATCAAAGACCACGTGCTGATTTATAGATAAGTAGAATGTACAGTAAGTCCTCTACATACGAATGAGTTCTGTTCTGAGAGCATATTCATAAGTCCAAGATTTTCATAAGACCAAAGAGTTAGAAGGTACCCAGCTAACCCAATCAGCTATATAGGACTATACTGCAATAGGTTTGCACTGTACCAGCTACATAACCACTGCTTTTATGCTTGCTTCCAGACATCTGGGTTTGAAATAAAGATGCTTGTACTATTCTGTTCTATACATTACTATACAGTAAAGTACACAAAAGCACAACCACATATAGGGATGCATACATGTGACGATGTACTCCAGCCATGTGAACTAACTTTTGTGACTGGACATGCAAACACATGTTCACATCTTTGAAAGTTTGCAACCTGAAGGCTTGTATATAGAGGACTTACTGTGTTTATGTAATTTTTAAAAAACTACTGCCATTTATGGGCTGCCTTCTAGATAGCAGCCTATAATATTGACCTCAATTCCATTAGGTCAATATTACACACGCATGATCTCTTTTAACACTTACAGCATTTCCTGAGGAACCCGAGGCTCAGGGAGAGGGTAAGGAGACTGAAGTGATGCAGATATGATCTGCGTGTACTGCTTGCTCTTAACTATTGTGTAATACTATTCCCCACTGCTATCATTTTTTAAAAATAAATGTCCATCCTGTCTTCCTTACAGACTGTAAGCTCCTTGAGGACTAGGCTCATAGTGAATTTACCTTCCATCCTAACCTCTAGCCTAGAGTTTAACATATGGTCTGCATTTAATAAGTATTTGTTGTCTGGATAGAATAGTTTCTATTTGCTTCAGGGTCGGTTCCAAAAATATTCTTCAGACATTGCTAAATTGTTTATGAACTTTGCGTTTTACCCTGAAACCTCTCAAACAGCATTCTTTTTGCTTCTAAAATAAGTGAGAATGAGTTATACACAAGAGCTCCTCTTCATCTTTCCTCCTCCCCTCCTCCTCAGGGTAATTTTGTTGAGAAGGCCCACTGAGTCCAAATTTGAATTAGAAAATATCAACACTACAGTATGTTCCCCCAAGAGGAAAAAAATGATCTATTTTCAATCTTGTGTTTCAGAACACACAGCTGTGTGACTTCCTAATTTATTATATCCCCAACTGCCTCCAGACAGCTCTCAGCTTGCTTCTTGTTTCTACCCACCCCTTCTTTATGGGAAATGGGTTCTACTTTAGCATAAAGTTTGGTCTCTGGTCTAGGCAGGACTCTAGGAAGGACCCAGTGAGGCCAGCAAGCAGTACTTCTTGAAAAATGACTTCTCCCTCAGCGGGTGCACCCATCCACCAGAACCTGAAGGGAGTCAGGTCCCATGGGATAGCTGCTGTAGGCTAGGAAGCCAAGCTGTCAGATGCAGGTCAGTACCAGCTGGTTTCCTGTCCCTGGAGTGAGCTCACTCCCTGCCTCCCAGAGAGGCCTTTCTGGCCTGTCTGTAGGGCACAGAACACAGTTCTAGATCTCAGCAAACAAGCCCAATGTGGTTTCCTTTAATTTTGACTTTCCAAGGGTTTTGGCCACAAGAACACATCACAGCTGTGGCCTGAGCATCTTCAGAAGTGTGAATCACATTTTTTCCCCCTGAAGAAGCTATTTTGAGCTTTATAATTGCATATTTCCATGTTGTTTTTTATAGAGTAAGGAGAATGACTTGCACTTTTTAAAAAATGGAAATCTGCTGGTTTCTTTGCTCTTCTGTCTTGTATAACTTAGTCCGGTGATTCCTGAACTTGGCTGTGTATCAGATTCACTTCGGGGAGCTTCTATGAAATGCAGATCCCTGCAGAGGGATCCAGAAATCAGCTGTTTAATAAACTCTTCAACTAATTCCTAGGCAGCCTGACTGGCTCCTAAGTTTGGACCTACCCTCCTATGGTGATTCAGATAATGGTTAAGGGAAGATTATTATGGGGTGGCAAGAGCTCTAAATTGGGAATTGGAAGACCTGGATCCTAGTTCTGGCTTCACTGCCAAGCCGCTCTAGACAAGCCTCTTCTGGGTGATCTTCATGTCCCTGGTGTGGGGTAGTATGCTCTAATTGCCCAGGTGACCACGAGCTCCAGAGCTACCATGGTATGGAGACTCCTTTTTAATATAACAATACAGACTCTAACCACTCAATTAGTTATACTGAACTTTGCCATCACCTGTCTTGAATGACCTAGACTTGCTATTGGATTCTGAACATGATAATTTTAAAAAATGCCCACAGGTCTTGGAGAGAGAGACACCTGGGAATTAGGCAACCTTGAAGCATGGACCAAAGCACTTGCCTGTCCTGTGCAGGTTTGACTGCTCTTACCTTTTAAACAGAGAATTGTGTAAAATACGCTTTTCTCACTCTACACATTTTTTCCTCCTTTAAATAATCAACTTTGTTGCCAGCAAAGAGTCTTTTGAGAGGAATTAAACCTTAATCTCACCAGAACAAATACAGGAAGTGACAAAAAATATCCCTCTCCCTTCATTGTTTTCCATCCAGCTGATTTCTTCCCCATGTTCCTCCATGTTTTCCTACCTGGACATCCCCTGTGCTGGGTTTGGTGGCACTCCATGATGCCGGAGGGGCTTTTGAGGGCTGAAGCAGCTGCCTGGCCCACCTTTACTTGGAAATGGTAGTATTTAAATAAACCTGAAACTTGGGGGAAGAAATAAGCCTAAATCCAAATGCTATTAACATTTCTGCAAGTCATACCTATCCCTGAGAAGCATAGCGCTAATGGTTCTTTGGCTTTTATTAGTTATTTAATAGTTTGAGGAAATGCTTTTTACTGGAGTCCGTAAGAATTGAACAAAATTCACTGACTTATTTTCCCACCTGACTTGCCTGGGCTAGAGCTAATCTTGATGCCTTCTGTGTCATTGATGTCATGAGAGTAAACCTCAAATATAAGGCCTCATGGAGTTCATTGTTTTCATCATTTTTGTTTTAGATTAAGTGTTTACCTAAATGCATGTACTTTAACAACTTTTCCTATGTGAATTTGTCATAAAAATGTATTCATGCCATAGACCCCTTTCCTTTCAGTAAATATAGACCCCTTTCCTTTCAGTAAATGTATATGTTTGTAGTTTATTCAAACTTATAGTAGTTGAAAGACATTCCATTTCATAGATATGGTCATTTTGTGGATGTGGATATAAATAGCATTTCATTTTATGAAAGTACAGGTCTCCTATTGACAGATATTTACATTGTTTGAAGATTTTTGCTTTTAGAAAGGACACCAGAAAGAATATCTGCTCAGTAAATACACTTTTGCTAGCATTGGGGATATAGCAGCGACATAAACAGATTACCATTTCTTCTCCTAAGGGGCATATATTTTAGTTGGAGAAAAACAGACAATAAACAGATAAAAAGAAGTATGTCACACAGTGGAAAATATAATGGAGAAAAATTTGACAGGCTGCATGAGGTTGCCTCATTGACCAAATCTGTGAATGAAGTGAGGGAGTGGGCCGAGATAATATCTGACAAGAGTTTCCCAGAAAGAGAGAACAGCCAGTATGAAGGCCCCGAGGCAAGACTGTCTAGCATGGGAAAGGAAGAACAAGGAGGGCAGTGTGACTGAAGCAAAGAGAACTGGAGAATTAAGGGGAGTTGGAGGGGATGAGAGCTTCTGCAGGCCCTGTAGACCCTTGTATCAAATTTAGCTTTTACTCTATGTGGAAGAGAAGCCATTGGACTGATTGAGTGTACATGTGACATTATATGACTTATAATTTCAGAGAATTATTTGGCTTATCTGTGGAGATTAAACTGTAGGAGGGCAAGTTAATGCACTTCACTACAATAAGCAAGTTGAGAGATGATGGTATTTTGAACCAGGGAGTTAGCAGTGGCAGTAATGAAAAGTGGTTGGATTTGGGATTTATGTTAAGAGTAGAGCCAACAGAATTTTCCTGGAAAGAATGGAGGTGAGGTGGGCAATAAGAAGAGGAATGAAGAATGCATGACTAGAAGCATGGAGTCTTCATTAAGATTGATGGAGGGACATAGAAGATTAGCAGATCTGTTTTGGTTGTGTCAATTTTGAGATGCCAATCTAGAGATCCAAATAGAGATATTGATTTCATAGTTGATATATGAGGGGATGTTTGGAGTTGAGGAATGGTTCTGAGCTGGAGATTTAACTTTGGACATCATCACCTTATAGATAAAGTTATGAAACTGAATTAGAACATCGAAGATGCCCCAGGATTGATCCTGGAAGCATCCCAAGTTTTAGAGGTAGGGGAGAAGAGAAGGAGAACTAGGAAAAGAATTGAGTGGGTTGCCTGGGATGTAGGAAGAAACCCAAGAGAAAGTTCATTTCTAGGTGAAGGAGAGATTGCCTGTATCGTGTACTGAAGATAATGGGATTAAATGAAGATTGAAAACTGATGCTGATTTTATTTTATTTTATATTTTTGAGTTGGAGTCCCTCTCTGACATTCAGACTACAGTGCAGTGGCATGCTCACAGCCACTGCAGCCTCCACTTGCTGGGTTTAGGTGATCCTTCCACCTCAGCCTTCCAAGTAGCTGGAACTATAGATGTATGCCACCATGCCTAGCTATTTTTTATGATTTATTGTAAAGATGAGACTGTGATGCTGGTTTTAATAACACGGAGGTCAAGGTGATCTGAACAAGAGCAGTTTCAGTACGGTGGGGGAGGAGAGATCGATGGAGACAGAGGCAGCGAGGCAGAGAGCACAGATGCCTCGTACTCAGTGTAGGCTGAGGGTGGCTACAAGGAGATGGTGCAGAGGAAACTTCTAGAAACTTTTATACCAGTTTGGCCTTGCCATGGCTTTCAAACCCATAGTCATTTTTCTAATGACTGATTTGTATTATACTTTTCAAAAGTGTCTGTTTCTAATCAACAGGTTAGAAATGTAAAGCAAACTAGTCTTTCACCATAGATAGTTTGAGAGTTACTGGTATAGGTAATCACTTAAAGGGATTTTACTTCACAGAGATGCAGAAAATAAGGTCAAAGCTTCAGGGAAGTGACAGTCAAGTAGGATTTTTTTTTTTTTAATAGTGGGAGAAATTGCAGCATGTTTATATGCTCAAGGGAAAGATTCAGTAGAGAGGGAAAATTTGATGTTAAGGGAGCTCTGTATCTCTGTGGCTATGTCTTTGCACACATCTTTAATAATTTCCTTAGCAAAGTGTCTACCAAGGGATCTGGAATCAGACAGCACATACTTTTAGTATTTTTAAATTTTTAAGTTAATATATGCTCAATACTGAAAAATTTAAAAGTGCAGAGAGGCAGAACTAATAGTCATCTATTATCCTACCACCAAGAAGGATTGGTGTAGACCTTTCCACACATTTCTGGCATTGAAATAGGATAAATTATACTATTTTTAATATTCTATTCTTTATACTTAATATATTATGACTATCTTTCCATGACAACAAATATATAATTATATCATTATTTAATGGCTGCTTAGTATTTCATTGTGTGGAACTCCTATAATTAATTTGACTAGAATTTTATTGCAGGATATTTAGGGATGTTTCCACTTTTAGTGAGAAATGGTACTGTGATGAACATCCTTGTAAGTCCATCTGATTACTTCCTGAGACTTAGAAGGAGAAGTTTTATGTCAAATGATCTGAAATCTTAAAGCTTTTTATTTCTTGGCAAAATTTGCATCTAAAAAGGCTGAAGCATTTGCACTCCACTGAGCAGAAATGTAGATCCAGATAAAAGACTTAACACTTTTTTTGAACTACTGAAAAAATTAGGGGGTGAAGGAAGAAACCTAACTGAGATGGTGGAATTTCAGGTGATCATATATAGGGAGATATTAAGATAGATGGATAATTACTAGATATTGCTATGGCAGAGACCTATAGACACAGACATGACAAATTTATAGATTTAGACACTATAGATTTGTGGATGTTCAGGATAGAGATTTTTAGATACGGACTTATAGATGCTGTATATTTATGCTACGGCCATATTCTGATTTTCTTGTGCTCTAGGTACTTTTGCCTTTATGGGTCACTTCCTCCATAAAACAATATTAAAATTTATATTCTATGACTACATTGTTATAAAGATGAATATAATCCATGTGAGATTCATTATTATATGTTCATTGTTATTTCATTTATGTTTTTCTTCTGACTTAAAAAATTGCAATTAAGATATTTTTATGGCCCCTGAAAGCATTACGGACCTCAGCACTGTGTCTGCTGGGTCTCCAGATTAGGTCAACCCGCATTATGCTTCTCTGTACTTTATATATTTTTGATAATGAGTAGACATTACTTATGGCATAAAAAATAAAAGAGGCTAATATCAAACTCAGTTTATAAATACTCATGGTTCCGAAGTAGGATTATTTCCTTTTACCTATAAAAGGAGGAGAAGATATTGTCCTGGTTTCTTATATGCTCCATCCCACTTCTTCCCGTGCCATGGGCTAGACTGGAAGCTCTGGCTTCTGCTGTCAAGAAAAGGTAAGAACTCACCATCTTCTTTCCCCGTGTTTCTGCTAGTCCTGACACCTGGGATCACCATTCACCCAATTGTTGGCCCCTGAAATTTGTTGCTATACTCTGTCACTTCCTCACATCCACAGCCTGTCAGTGGTCAAACACCAAAATGTGTCTTATAACTCCTGATTTTTCTGCATTTCCACTGCCATTACCCTAACAAGGATCACCATCATATGACCTTCATAGTTCTCTAATCCATTCCTGCTTCTGCCACCTTTTTTGTCTTCTAAGGTATAAGTCAGAGCTGTTTAAAACGCTCATTGGGCCCTGATTCCTCTTAGGATGAATAGTACCCTATGCTCCAGAAATCTTTGTACCACCCCCATACTCCAGAAATCACAATATGATAATGCCTTCTGTTCACCCTGGACCGTGACCCATGCTGGCTTCTTATTCTAGAATGTCCTTCCTCCATCTCTTTGTTCGCTCAACTCAGACCCACTCCTCAGCTTCACTCCCTGATGGTACCCCTCCCACAGACCTGAGCTTGTTCCTCGTCCTCTTATCTATCTATCTGTCTCATCTATCTGCCTGTCTATAAATTAGAATTTCACTCTGTCGCCCGGACTGAAGTGCAGTGACATGAATATAGCTCTCTGCAGCCTCAACCTCCTGGACTCAGGAGATTCTTCTTCCTCAGCCTCCAAAGTAACTGAGATTGTAGGCACATGCCATCATACTCAGCTAATTTTTGAGTTTTTGTAGAGATGAGGTCTCACTATATAGCCCAGGCTGGTCTTGAACTCCTGACCTCAAGCAATTTTTTTGCCTCAGCCTCCAAAGTGCTGGGATTACAGGCATGAGCCACCGTGCCCAGTCTTGTACTGTATTTAAATAGCATGTTTACTTCTCTTTTTCTGCAGCTTTTCTCTTTTCATCTCCATCTGCCCCATAATTTGGGTAATTTCCATCCTGATGCTAATCTAATGTAAGGTTGTCCTTTAATCCACAATGTATGAAAAGTTGCGAGACTGTGGATTGGATGGAGGCAGTTAGCAGGTGCCATATTGAACTGGAAAACAGTTTTGTTAGAAAGCTGAACCTTTGTTTCTGGAACCATAATTTGGACAGTTAATAAACAATAAAAGTCTCAATCAGGTCAAACAGTCACAGGGCATGGTAGAAGGCAGTGGGATAGGCCTTGGCCACAGTATCAGACACACAGCTCATACTTAGCAGATTTTGCTTGTCACCATCATCCCAAAGGAGGTAGCATTGGGAATTTGACTGGTCAGGGGTTTGCCTCTGCCCTCTGGGGGCTGTCTGTAGGATGGTGGGACAGCCTCAGGATGATACCCATCACTGACAGTCAGATGGAGGTGAGAAACCAACAGATGAATCCTGCTGCTGCTGGATTCTCACCAGTTGGATTCAATGTCTTTGTTCTCTTCATGTAAGATGGAGCCCAAGTTTCTTTGCTACTCTTGGCCCTAAGGAAGAGTTAGACTCATGGCCAATGACACTTATTTAACTATTGTGGCTGGTTAGAGAGTTGGGTTTTCAGCTGATGAGGAAACAAATTTAAAAAGCAACATCCTTCTGGATGTTGACCCGTGTTGTTTCTCTCTGAACACTGGTCATCATGGCTGGTGAGATGGTGAGAAGGGACCCCTTCCTGGACCCTTTTTCTTATTTGTTCAGATCCTGTGCTATATGGTTGTCTGTGTTTTTACTTAAGATAATACAATAATTTCTATCATTTTTGAATATTTCTCTTTAGTCATGACCTTGACTACATCATGAGAGGTGGTTGTAGGTTTTTTTTTTTTCAAGAAATAGGGGAAGAAATCTGGAAGGAGGCAGTCAAATGAATTACTCTCTTGAAGTAATTGCAAATAGTGACTCATCAGGGGGTAACAAAATCACCTTAGTGAATTTTGAATAATGGTTTCAAAATGGAATAAAATAATTTTTAGAGTGCTTCACAAGTAGCAAAAGCAAGTGTTTCATTAAACCAGCTTTCCATTCATCTGCATGTGTACCAGGATGCAGTACAAAATGTGTTTTGTATTGTTAGGTCACGACTGAAAAAGTTTAAACATCCCCTTCACCCCCGCCCCATCATAAGGCAATTTACCTTGAAATTACTTACTCAATAGAGCATTGTCTGCTTTCACATTAATGTATGCATTACACATTTTTTAATTCAAATATAGTATTTTCCATCAGTGTTTATCTTAAGGGATGAGTCGCCTACCACTCAGGAATACAAGTGAGGCTGGTCATCTTCCATAGCATCTGCATGACTCCTGCTGTCAGCCTGGCTGTTGGTACCGCTTCTAACTCTTAGTGATGGCCCCAAATTCCAAGGTTTTTTCCCTATTAGAAAGGGCTTTTGGGTAGATTAGAAAATGAGACTATGTGACATTTCCTGTGTGTACATAAGAGGGAGCCACAAGATATATATTTATTTTATTTTATTTTTTAAAAGATAATTTTCTTTTCTTTTTTTAAAATTTTATTTATTTATTTATTTGAGTTGGAGTCTCACTCTGTCGCCCAGACTGGAATGCAGTGGCCGACCTACTGGGCTCCGGCGATCCTTCCGCCTCAGCCTTCCGAGTAGCCGGAATTACAGACACGCGCTACCATGCTCGGCTAATTTTTTGATTTTATTGTAGAGATGAGGTCTCGCCTGCCCAGGCAGGTCTCGAACCCGCGGGCTCAGGCAATCCACTCACCTCAGCCTCCCAGAGATGCGGGATTATAGGCTGAGCCACCGAGCCCGGCAAGAGATATCTTTAAATGAAAGGACAATGTCTATCCTTTTAGCTGCCAGATTGGACCCTGTCCCATTCTCCTGGAGCTAGATCTTAAAACAACTGTTGTATTTTTCATTTACTTTGGTGCTTTATCTGAAAGAGAATATTCTGCTTAAAATATTTCCAAATGAAAGTCATCAATTGTCATTTATATAAAAACGCTGTATCTAAAACCCAGGAAGAAATGTCTGGCTAAATGATACACACCCTTCATTCCTCCTAAACGCCTTCACACCCAGTCTAGGGAATGGGAATAAGTGGGGCATGAGAAAGCAATTTCGAGATCTCAACTAATAAGAAAATCATTGAATAGTCATTCCCTCCCACTCAAGCCAAGATCTGTGGAAAACCCCCCACTGCTTTAGGCCTTGAAAGACTCCCTAATTTGACTTTCACCAGTCTTTCTGACCTAACTTTCTAATACAGCTAAAACAACAGCAACAACAAAAAACCAGCTTGGGTTTTGTTTAGATATAGCCCATTTGCAACTCTCTAAACAAGTTAAACCACCTTATTTTTGCCTTTGCTGCTTGGCACTTTCTCTCCCTGGTTGTTTAGAATTCTGGTATAATATTAACCCAGCATTCAAGGGCCCTCTAGACTTACTGAAATTCAGTACACTTCTATGGAGCATTTATCATGTTCCAAGCACTGTACTCATGGAGGACCACAAAGACTACAGGATTCTTGTCCTCCTCATCTCTTCCTCCTCCCTCAGGCTTACTAGGCAGATATTGATGGAGCATCAGCTATGTCCCAGATGTTGTTGTAGGTGCTAGAGTTTACTGATCTGGTGAGGATAATCTAAAATTGAATTACTCCTTGTTTACTTATAGTCTAACTACATTTTAAGCTGCTCAGCAAAGAGGAGATCTATAGAAACAAAATAAGAGGAATCAAGCTATTTTTTCTACAGTAACCCTTTGATCTCTATCACTGTTTAGACAAGTGATATTTGGAATATTCCAAATATTCATTATATTTAAATTATACTGTATAGTTATATAAATTTATGTATATATAAAATACATAAGTGTGTATATATAAGTATACATGCATGCATAAATGTAGTAACATATTTATATATAAGTAAATATATAATTTTATATTTAATTGTTTATACTATCTATTTCTATTATATGTATTATAAGTTTTTTGATGTTAATCATTTTTTTTTCTTTTGTTTTTTTGAGTTGGAGTCTCACTCTTTCGCCCAGACTGGAGTGCAGTGGCCGCTCCCGGCCACCGCAGTCTCGACCTGCTGGGCTCCGGCGAATTCATTTTTTTTTATTTTAAAGATGTGGGATACAATTCAGGATTAGATATACACATGATCATTGTGCAGGTAAAGTTAGAGCCTCACTTTGGTCCCCACTTCACTTGGTTTGAGATCAGTTGTCTTACTGATGAAGTGTTCCCCTCCCTTTCTGGCAGTTTCCCACTACTGCCAATTCCTTTCTTATAGTAGTATGATAACTGTTCAGGGTCCGCTTATGGGTGAGAATATGTGGTACTCTGTTCTTTGTTTCTATGACAGGTCACTCAGTATTATATGAGTATTATAGATCTAAATCCTCTAAGAGAGGATTCATTTTTTAAATAGATTTTTTATGTTTTTAAATAGATGGTCACATAATAATTATCATTGATTTTTTTATGCCATTTCTCTATCATAAAAATAAAGTCCAAAATTCTGAGCTGGGTGATTAAATCTAAAAGAAAAAAAATCACATGAAATCTGGACCATATAACATATATAGAAATATATTTTAAAACTATAAATATTTAATATTATAAATTAACATTATAATATTTTAAATATTTAGATATTCAATACATTAAAAACAAAAATTTTAGAAAGCCAAGTGCTTGTTTACTGCTGAAAATTAAGAAACTTTAAAAAAATAGAAAGATGTTTAAAGAAGAACGTTAAAGCTGTTCATTCACTATCTTATCACCCTGACATAACAGTATAAGCATAGTGATGCGTTCCCTTTTAGTCTTTACTGTAGCTATATCTCTATTTTCACATTATCTGCATATATACATATGTTTGCATATACATGCATACATAAATACGTGGGATCATACCGCCTCGAGCTCAGAATCCTATTTTTGTCTTTTCTTCAAAATTATCATTCAATAATTTCTTTCTATATCTTAAACTATCCTTCAAGCAATACTCTTTAATGACTAGATAGCATTCCACTGTATAGATATGTCATAATTTGTGTTTAGCAGATGTCTATTTGTATATTTTGAGGATGTTTCTAAACTTTTAGTGTTATAAACACTTTTGGCTATATCTACCACCAGAATGAATACAAAGAGTTTATTTTTAATTCTTTACTTAGAATAAATTCCTAGAAGTAAAATCGTTTGTCTATGGGCATGTACATCCTTAAGTTATTAGACACATATTGCCACACTATCCTCTGAAAGGTTTCTTTCAATATTTACCTTCCCAGGTGTGAGAGAGTAGCTGTCCCCCTACATTAAATACTGTCATAAAAAAACAGCAACAACAAAACAAAACTCTTGGTCAACTGGAGAGTTAAGATATTGTCTTATTTGGGTTATTTTAGAAAAAATGTTACACATTCTTAACATATGTATTGGCTATTTATATGTTATGTGCCAAAATGGTTGGGATGTGTTCTAATGGAATGAGAGTGGTACATGCCCTGTGTTTTACAAATAAGAAAAGTCAATGTCACTCTGTCATTGCAGGCTCTACTTAGCAGGTGGCACATATTATTAATGTAAGAACTAGGAAGATTGTCTTTTAAAATAATAAGAAAACTGGATGATTCCTTATTTGGAACATCCATGGAGTGGTGGCTTTACTTACTATATATTTCAGATTGTTCTAAAATATTAAAATAAAGGTGCTATATTGATTTGTATTCTAAGGCAATAAGAAATTAAGTTGTGGAGGCCCAAACCCTGTTTTCGAAGAGGACAACTTTTTTTAAAGTTCTCTTTTTGACATTTTAACCACTTTAACACTCTTTCCTTTATTGGGTTGCCAAAAGTCTGTAGGATAGTTTGAAGTTTGATTAGTATTTTATTTTTCTATAAGTTTTAGATTTTCTTTTAGTTATACTTTTGTCCAAAGTAGCACTTGATATCATAAAGCACTTTAAATTATGTAGATTTTTTTTAAGTCAGGTTCTCACTCTGTTACCCAGACTAAGTGCAGTGGCATAATCACTGCTCACTACAGTCTCAACCTCCTGGGCTTAGGTGATCTTTCTTCCTTAGCCATGTGAGTAACTGAGATTATAGGTGTGCACCACCACACATGGTTTATTTTTGTTTGTTTGTTGTGCTTTGTTTATTTAATTTGTAGAGATCAGGTCTTATTATGTTCCCCAGGCTAGTCTTAAACTCCGGACTCAAGCAGTCCACCCACTTTAGTCTCCCAAAGTGCTGTGATTACATGCATGAGCCATGGTGCCCAGCTTATGTAGGAGATTTAAAATAAAAGAATGTCCTTCCTCATTTTCAATTTGTTTCTTCTTGGGTCTCAACTCTCAGCTGATGGGCTTTTCTGAGCCTTTTTCATTGAATATACAAGTTGCATCGTGTGTGTGTGTGTGTGTGTGTGTGTGTGTGTGTGTGTGTGTGTGAGATAGAACTAATTTTTTCAAAGCCTGGGTAATATACCAAGAGTAATGACTGACCTAAGATAATGTTCGAAATGTGAGCACAAGCAAGGTTAGCTTACCTGCAGGAAATTTTGTTTATTTAATCTATTGGAGAGATTGTAGGGCCTGAGAGATGATCATTTTAGCTAATGTTAGTAGACAAGATATAGTGGAATGAAAATTTTTTTTGTTCAAGTTACATCAAATAAAGGAAAATGTTACCAAATTTTATTGTCTTCCTTACTTGCTGAAATTACTTAAATTTTTGAACCTAATTAAATTTAGGAGGGAGGGATGGTATAAACTGGAGCTTTCTCTGGAATTGAATTTTCTTTGGGAGATTTGAATCAAAACATCAAGAATTGATTATGTTCTTGAACAATAATTCCACTCAAGATTCAGAAACATGGTTATAAAATCTCTTACAAGCTTCCTCTTAATAGCATGAGGCCAGCTTTGGGAAAAAATACAATGTTTGTTTGTTGTTGTTGTATTTTTCTAGTATTGAGAATATGGTAGGAGTATGAGGTTTGCCTGTATGGGGTGCAGGAGGGATGAATGATTCATTTTCTTTATTTTCTACCTACTATCCATGTAAATGGAATTATATAGTTTGTAGCCTCTTGTGTCTGGCTCCTTTTGTTCAATATAATGCTTTGGGGTGTCATTCAGGCTATTATATTCTGGCTTAATGTCAGGTAAGCTTTAGTTTGCTTTGCTTTTTCCCTTCTCCTTTTAAGTCAAGGTTATTGAGGTATAATTTAGTAAGCAGAATTTACCCTTTTTAAGTATATAGTTCTTTAGTTTTTATAAATGTGTACAGTCATGTACCTACCATCATAATGAGGATATAAGCTGTTTTTATCTCCCCAAAAGTTTCCTCTTGACAGTTGGTTTTGCCTCTTTGACTAGTAATTCTCAGTGGTAAAGGATCATGGGTGGAATGTGGTAAAGGTAAACCTAACCTGATTGACAAAAAATCTGCACTAATCTCATCAATTCAGCTTTTAGGATTATACAACCATTCCTTGATAAGAGTGTGTCCTCACCTTGTGAATCATACATAAAGGAATGTTCCAGTAGAGAAAATAGATGCAGATGCTCCCCTCAACTGGATTATCCCATTTAGCTTATTAAACCAAGAGTAGGTAGTTTCACAGGGTGTGCCAAGACCTCTCCCTGACAACAGAGCAAAGCTGGTGCCCATCATTCTGAAATCCACCCCATTGTCTCCCTCTAGAAGTTTCTAATGGCCAGAACCAAATAACAAAAGCCTAGCCCAAGAGCACACAGTGTCATAGGTGAGAACAAGAGGCTGTAAACCAATCTTATTTGATGATCATTGTTTCTATTTTACAGCTATTATCCCAAATTGTTTCAACACATGTTCTCAGTATCACACACACACACACACACACACACACACACAAACACACACCCAGAGTTCACAGATTTTACCAGAAATCAAGAAAAGGTGTAAGTTTTTAGTGAACTGACCAAGTTGATAAATAAGTACTTTTTAGGTATTAGCTCTCTATTGCAGACGAAAAAGAAATGAAGAACACAAGAAGATCTCATCTTCCTATGAGTTTTCCCCAGCCTACCGTGTCCTCTTTAAGCCTGTTTATCACACTCCCCTTAAGATGTGGAAGGCTTATGAAGCGCCAAAGAATGAAGAGACTTAAGCACCATGGGCTCCTCTGCCAGCTGATCTTGCCAGGGAGGGAGGGTGATGTGGATGTAAAATGATGTCATTGCAGTTTCTTCTCTCTTATTTTCCTCGACTGCTATCTTCTTATCCCCTGGAGGAATATCCTTCATGTCTGATTGGATAGGGTGAAGAAAAGAAAATTGCACTTATTTTAAGCTTAAAGTTTAGCCAGATGGGAGCCAGCTTAAGTTTTGTTTGAATATAATTTGATTTTCTCCCCCTCTTACCATCCTATGTTGAGTTGCCTCTGACAACTGATAAAATTCACATTTTCAAGCAAATCTAGGATTTAGATATAAATATGCAGTGAGCACACAAATTAACTCATGTTCTCAAAGTTAAAAAGGGTGAAATCGGAGTAACTTCACAGAAGAAAATGTTCAACTTATACTGGTAAGGTGGACCAAAATAGAATATAACACATGCTTAGTTCTAAAATATTTCCAATTCTTAATTTTTAACAGAGTTAGTAGAAACAGTCTAGCAAAGTTGATTACTAAATCTGAGATCCATTTTCCCATTAGATTTTAGTATGAAATTGGAGACAGTTCCACTTGAAACAATTCTCCCAAAAACTGAACTGAAAGTACTTGTTATGAAATAAACTATAAATTTGGGGAATGTTGTAAGATGTGAGACTTTAGAAATTTTAGCACTTATTAGTCATTCACTTTTCTTTGCTGCACTGAGACACAATCTGAGAATTTCTCTCCTAAGGAGTTTCTTCATTTCATGTTTGCAGCTAGTAGAATTTTTCTGCTTTTTGTAATTCTGATTCTAGATTTTTATCCTGCCTCACAGGTGAAGGCACTGGAAAGTGAGAGAGTGGAATCTGTTTTGACTTTATCAGCCTGAAAATTAATGTACTAATTCCAGTGATTTGGATCTAGAAACAGGTTATTTTCCTTCTAAATAGATTCATCTTAGGAACAGGCTTACAAGGTATGGATCAAGCAGGCTTTTCATGTATTCCTTTTCTCTCTAGTTAGACCCCATGAGGAAGAGAGACGGGGCTCCCTGGCCAAACCTTGAAGTGAATGCTAAGAGATGCTTGCAGTTCCAGGTGGTATAGAATGGAAGTGGAGCAGTTCCCACCACTGGGAGGCTCCTTGGGAAGCAAAAGCTACAATTGTAGAATAATTAAGGCGTGTCCTGGGAGGTCACTGCAAGACTGTCAGGGTACAGTCTTGGCTCTTATATGGAGAGATTGGTATTTGGAGACAAGTGAACAATCATTTTTAAATGAGGCTATTAACACTTTTATATTTCAGATGTAGAACTGTTACTTAAACTACTATTTTATCATTCATTTGCAGCAGCCACCTTTATATTGAAGATCTATAGCCTTCAATAATTTGGGAGACCATCTGATGACCTAGGGATCAGACTCTTTACTAAGTAATGTTTGCTTGTGAGCCTCAGATCTCTTGAAGGGGATTTTTCTAAGGACTCCTCAAGGTGCCTCAGTAAGCACCTCATCTCTCTTTTTGTAAACCAGCCTGAATACTTTGTCTCATTACATTACGTAATGAACCAATAATAATACCCTGCTCCATCAAGTCAGTAAGTGTGAAATATTGTATATTGTGTTGATTCTTGAGTTACCTGCATCTTAAATGTTTTGTTCTTTCATCAAATTGATTTTCTCATTTAGGTTTTACTCAGACACATTAAAATTTATCTGCTTTAATAGCTTTATAGGTATACTGACAACCACAGTAGAAAGAAAATGTGGCTATGTCTTGGGAATTAATGTTGGCAGTATACATTGTCCACTCTTAGTTGTGACATTATCACGTGTTAGTGGTTACAAATAATTAGTTACCAATAGCATGTAAAGTGCCAAAGTTTGCGAGTAATTTACTAGAGCAATTTCAAGGATGTCATCATTCCTACTGGCTAACATACTGTACTTTCCCAATATGGAAAGAATAGGATAGAGTTTCATCTCCACTGCTGAGAACTGCTACACTGCACAGCCCATCCTGTGTCACCACAGCCTTAATTTAGGGCCTGCCTGGGAAAGGGCTGAGGCATGCAAACTTTCACAAGGGTCAGAGTGGAACAGGTGACCCACACTCAGATTTACTCCAGTGCAGCAGACTTGTTGTGCCCAAACTGTGGCCTTTTTTTTTTTTTTAAACCTGTTGGTCTTCTCCATTCTCAGGATTTGGTCTCTAATGCTCAATGTAAATGTTCTGGGGTACCTCCATCATCCTGAATTTGGGTTTCTCATAACGTTAAGCAGAAGTTGAACTGTTTGTCATGAGTGAGAATAACCTGCCTGGTGTTTACACTTCAACTCATCCTTCTGAGATTTTGCGTGAATCCAGTCCTGACCTTCATTTCCAAGAAACTTTTTAACCTTCATGCTGTTAATAACAGGAGAATTCTGTCTCTAAAAAAAAAAAAAATGTATGTGTTTCAAGCTGTTCCAGATGAACAATTTCTATTTCTGGTTTCTTAATTTTGTGATTCTAAAGTTAATAGAGATAACTTAGAAGCAAAAAATGTTTTAATGTTTTAACTGTCTAAAGCCATTTCTGAAATTATCTCCCTGTTGATATTTTTTCCCTAAACAAGACTCTGCTTTTCTTCCCTGATGATTACACAGATACCTATACATAATAGAATAATAAGAAAATGAAGTATAAAAAGAAAATAAATGTTACCCTCATAGCCATTGCTAATATACTTTGCATTTCTGTCTGCCTTTGATGCACATATGATTTAGATATCTTACTCGTCACTGTACCTCAGTGTCCAGCAGTCCTAAAAAAGAAGTAAGATGCTCAGCACGTACATGTGGTCTGGCTGATGTTTTTTATGTTGATTACTAACTTCCTTTTCAACTGTTGGGACACCTTAGCACCATTTGGTCAGAATGTTTACCTCCAAAGCATCATATCTGCAGATGAATATTTGGGTTGCCAGCCACCCCTCAGTAGTCAGTGGTTTCTATGAATGTAAGCACTTTACCTAAAAATGAATGAATAAGCAACCTTTCTTCTTACAATGTGTGTTTTTTTGTTTGTTTGTTTGTTTTGAGTTGGAGTCTCACTCTGTCACCCAGACTAGACTGCAGTGGCCACTCCCGGCCACCGCAGCCTCGACCTGCTGGGCTCCAGCGATCCTTCCACCTCAGCCTTCCGAGTAGCCGGAATTACAGGCACGCGCTACCACGCCCGGCTAATTTTTTTATTTTATTGTAGAGATGAGGTCTCGCCTGCCCAGGCGGGTCTCGAACTCGAGGGCTCAGACAATCCACTCACCTCAGCCTCCCAAAGGTGCAGGATTACAGGCTGAGCCACCAAGCCCGGCTCAGTGTGTTTTTTTTAACATGCCTTAGTTATATGCAAAACAATGTATTTTATTTATTTATTTTGCTTTTATCTTTTTTTTTTTTTTTTAAATGTGAGGTGCAATTCAGGGTCAGGCATACAAATGGTCCTCATGCAAGTACCCTTCTTGATGGTGTGTCTCCTCCTCCCCTGGCAGTTTCCCACTACTTCCAATCCCTTTCTTATCGTATTATGATAATTGTTCAAGATCCACTTATGAGTGAGAACATGTGGTACTCAGTTATTTGTTTCTGTGATAGATCACTCAGTATTATAGTCTCTAAGTCCATCCAAGGAAGGCTGCTAGAGAATTAATGGGAGCTTCTTGTTGGTAATGTAATTGACAGATTCAGAGATTGCTAAGAGTTAAGTCTTAGTAACAAAATATTTGAAAGTCTTTTCACCTTTCAAAGGTGAATATAGCAATGGTTAATGCACCCTATGTTCCACATCTAATAAAGAGTTAATGAAGGCAGATCATCAAGACAGTTGGTCCTGTGGTTGAGAGTTGAAAGAACTCAAGGATAAAGATGTGGGATCGTTTGTTGTAATAGCAAGTTACACATATTAATATCACTTTCTTAAATAAAAAGGTTACCAATTTGGGAAAAAAATGAATGGGTTTCTAGATAATACGTGGATTCTGATTTTTGTGAGATCTTCTTTAAATTCTGACAAAATTTGTCTCATAAGTGAAGCCTGTGCAAAATGGATTCTGCCCCTAAGTTTGCCCAAATAGAGAATTTACCCCTGAGTCCTTTTTACGAGTGTCTGTCTAATCAGTCAAAAAAATCTTCTTACAGTTTATTATGACCCTACTAGTTTTTCTTAACTGGATAACCCAAGTGGATTTCCAGCTGTCAGAGCAGATCACAAAACATGTTGCCCTCTAGTTTCTGTATTTTTAGCTTAACTTGCTCAACCCTAAAATTGATGTGAGCTCTTGAGTCCAACATTCTCAGTATTAATAGCTCTTTTAAAAATATTTTTAATTGAAAAATAATAATTATACATATGTATGAGGTACACAGTGATGTTTCAGGATAGTTAACATATCTAATGAGCAGATCGGGGTAATAAGCATATTATCTTCTCAAACATGTATCTTTTATTTGTTGGGAACATTAAATATCCTCCTAGCTGTTTGAAGCTTCATAGTATATTTTTGTTAAGTATAGTCATTCTATGGTGGGAGAGAAAACTAGAACTCTTTGAGGTTTTTTGAGGCACTGGGGCCCACTGACCCATAGTTGCAAAGCCTTCTTTGGAAAACAACTCCAGAAGGCCTGGGTACTGGGTGCTGAGAGACAGCCTGGTAGCTGCTGCCAAGAGGAGCCTGCATTTGTTCCTGGAGAATCACTTTGAGCTGAGGGAGATTCAGTTTTGCCTAGTTCTTACCATGGCCCTCAAATTGCTATATACTAGATTCAGAGGAATAGGACCGTGCACCCAGGCATAAATGTTTGCATTCATGGACACACTACACTCAGTGCCCTACAGTTTTGGCTCCAACTCTTCCTTGTATTACTGTGACTTAGGTGGTTGGCAAGTTGCAGCCATGACTTTTCAGGTTATCTCTTTTTCCCAAATAGCTTGAATGTTGTTCAAGGCAGGCAGTGTTCCTATGCTTGTTTTGTTCCTCCAGTCTGCTAGGATAAGAGTGTTTTCACTTTCAAAATAGATGCACATTCAGATCAGAGAACACATAAGGAAAGCCCATGCTAGAGAAAATAAATTGGCACTCCTTGCCATACGAGTTGGAGTTAGTGTTAAAGTTATGAGTTAAGATTGTCTTGAGAGAATTTGGTGTTGGATAACAGAGGTCCAGGATGCAGACCCAGGATATAGCCATTCATTTAGGAGCTTCATAGAGTAAAAGGAGGCTGACCATGTCAAGGAGTGGCTAGAGGGGGAAGGGCAAAAGCAAAAACAAACAAACAAACAAAACACCAGTGAATGCTGTTAAGAGTCACATTAAAAGGGAACAGAAGTGTGTCTCAGAAGACATTGTAATCTTTAGCAAGTGCAGGTTCATGGAGGGGTGGAGATGGATGACAGAGTGAATATTAGGTGTGACTGAGTTGGTCATGGATACCCCAGGCTGACAGAGACATCTCTTTTCAAGATGGTAACTACAGGTGGGCACATACCTATAGTCCCAGCTACTTGGGAGGCTGAGGCAGGAGGATCATTTAAGCCTAGGAGTTCAAGACTAGCCTGGACAAGATAGTATGACGCCATATCAAAAAAAAAAAAAGAGAGAGAGAGATGGCAGTCATGAAAGGAATGAAGTGATAGGGCAGTAGCTGGTTGGGATGGGAGATGTGGGTATGTGTTGGAATCTTTGATAGGTTTTTGTTCTGTTTTAATTCATGGTTGTATTGGGGGTTGGTTGGTTTGTTTCAAGATGAGAGAAACTTCAGTATATATTAATGCTGTGCTAGAGTCAATAATTAAATTTTCAGCAAGTTTGATAGACAGTTCTTAAACAATGGACAACTTAAAATTTGCCGTGGGGGTAGTATTTACACCACAGAAACTGGCAACCACAGATACAAATACCACACCCCCACCCAAGTACCACCACAAAGAGCTAGTTGTTAAACATTTCCCAGCATACCACTGAGCATATCTGAATACAGATAGAAATAATTCACTGGAGTCAGGAGAGACTCATGTGTTGGAAAGACACGAGACACTGATGGAACCTCGTCTCCACTGATAGAGCAGGAGATTGGATCTGAGTAATTATGGAGACATTGGCTTTTCAAAGCAGGAAGGATTTTAATAGGAGGGAAAGTAAAGAGGATGAGAGAGAAGCGAGCCAAGATTCATAACAGCAATAATTATCGAAGCTTACATTTCTGAGTGAGTATCACGTGCCAAGTACTGTTCCAAATGCTTTGCCTGGATCTTCTCCTGTGGCAGCTATACCACCAAGGCAGGTATTGTCATTATGTCTTCCTAGGTGACAAATCTAAAGTGCAGAGAGGTGGGACAGTTTTCCCAAGGCCCACAGCTGTCACATCATGGAGTCAGGACTGAAACCCAATGTTCTGATGCTCCAGCCTTTATATGTGGTCCCTGCAGTCTGCACTACATCCCAGAAATTGTGCAGATTCCAGGGCAGGAAGTGACACAAGTTCCCTGCTGATGGTTTCTTTTCTCTAAGGAAAATGCAGCAACATCCCCTTAGAGTGAGGGGCATCAATCAGAGAGATGTAAAGATAGTAGAAAACATACGTGGAGTATGGGTGAGCAAGCCAACTACTAGAGGAACATGAGAAGACGTCCAGGCAGTGTGGAGGGCCCAGTTGATAGTTTGGACCATAAGTATATAGTGAGACCATCCAATGATGTCGTTTTCTTTCAGACACCTAAGCTGCTCTGTGTATGCTGATAAAGTAGCCTGTAGGGCCCCTCTGTGGTAGGATGATAACAAGTGGATGGGATAGATGATCCAAGGACAAAGGAATTTAGGCGTTTGTCAGAAAGAGCGTAATTTTAGTAATGGACAATGGAATCTGTGCAGGGCAAAAAGTTTGTGGAGGCAGGAGAGGGCTGGTTGAACTTGAGGTTTTGGTAAGATTGAAGAACTATAACAGTTGGAGTACTTGAACTAGTGAAGGAAGTAGAAGAAGAGGCTGTATTTGGAAATTTGAGTATAAATTTATTAGTTCCGGTGATAGCTCATTTTCTCAATATTCTCAGTTCAACTTGTGATTGTGGAAGGAAATAGCCAAGGTGAATGGTAAAAAGGGTCATTGGAGGTGAGGTCAATGCTCATACATGTAGATTTACAAATAGTCCAGGGTGATAGCAGAAGTTGTGATGAAGAAAAAGACAGAGATATTTTTTATTAAATAACCTCTCATTTTAATTTTTCTGTATATTGCTAATATTATAAACACTTTTTGCAGTTTACTTCCTATGCTAATTTTTTGTATTCATTAGAGAAGGAAACCACACATATGTCTTATGGTTGTTTTAAACTTTGTTTAGTGCTAAGTTTAAGACCTTCTATTAGTATTCATTTGAAGATGTGGATTCCTTATTGAACCTTATTATGAGTACCAGCATAATAAAGAAATCCTAATTGAGTTAATATCCATCAGGATTTAGTTATTCATCAAAAGCTGCTTACTGATTTAAAATGCAACTGATAGTCCTCCTCAGATAATACAATCAGACTTTGTCCACGTATGAACATCATCAGTTGAATGACGATTGCATGACCTTCACATATGTTTTAGATGACTGTGTCTTTTTCTCTTCTTGGTATTTTATCAAATCCTATGAAAATTGATATTCATAAAGAATAGTAAGGTACATCATCATGTGTATTGTGGCTTCTTTCTTATTGAGAGGAGGAAAGACGTTTGCATCCCATGCCTTGGTGTGTAAGGGAAATATGTCTCTTGTGCTCTCTCTGATTTCCCTGGGATGCATGGGCTCCCACTCACTGGATTGTCAGCTGGTCACACAGCACCAATGGAAGGAAACATTTCTCTTCCTAAATAATACTCTGTAGTGAGTCTCTAATGCAAGTGTCGTTTCCCCTGGACCTCATCTTGAGGAGAGCTTGCTACTCTTAATACAAAGCTTGACCTAACTGTGGTTTCCCTTCCTTAGGGGCAGCATTTCCTCATGCTCTAAGTGGGATTAATTTTCATAACTTAATTTACCAGGTCCAGGAGGCAAGCTGTGGTTGCCATGGGAACGGTAACTGGATTTCCTGGCTTTTGTACATTTAACGTATCAACAATGATGCTATAGTGACATAAGTATTTCTTCTTTTCTCCACTCTCACTTCCTTTTCCCCTTTTAGACAGATGATTGTTAGGGAAAGGAGAAAAAGAGTTTAATTTCACAGGCTGGTTTATCTGGTAAGTGTCATAATACTCACCTGGTGAGTTATTTCAGTGGTAATGACATGTCCACAGGATACACGTGTCTAAACTTTACTTCCCATCCTTGGTGCTGGTTTTGATAGGCTTTCTAAGACCATGGAGACCCATGCGGAAAGTCAGAGAGAAAATTTGTTCAGCCTTGTAGCTGTTATTAAACTGAACATGACTTTGTGTACTGTGTTAAGTGAATTGCAAATTTAGAATGTTGTGCTTATTTTCATTTCTTCTTAATCACTGTGAGTCATTTCTTCACTAAAATTGAAGGCCTATCAGGTTAGATATCTATATACACACAGAGTGTGATTGTCAGAATAGTACTTGCATTGCATTTCTAGGCCACATAATCTTTAGCCTAACATTTGCATATTAATGGATAATTGTAAAACATTATGTAAATTATACATGGTGGTGAATATATTATCAAATCAAATGGCCTTTAGGGGTAATTATAGGATGCTGCTATGTCAACTAGGATGCCGCAGGTTGAATGCTGAGCATTTCCCATAGAATGAAATATAACCCGGCCAGGGTTTATTTCTATCCAGTGTCAAGAGTTGCATTTTGGTGTGACCCTCCATTTTGTTAGATGAAGCAAATTCAGGATGATATTAGTCACAGAATGTTAGGGATGAAAAGAATAAAATTCTGAATGAAACATATTAAAGTGTGTCAACTTTTTGTGTTGTTAATTAATCTAAATGTTTTCAGTCACAGAGAAAGTCCTATGAGTATTAATGTTTTTCAGGGTATTTATTTGAATATAATTTGTTTCTTTTTTATTTTAAAAGAATCCATGCTCGTTGTAAAAATGCAGCACACAGAACAGCCTTCTTAAGACACCCTATTGCTAAATGACTTTATTCTTTTATTGACTGCCTACATGTACCTTCTTTGAAAACCACCATCTGATTTAATCTCTGTCATCTCCCCGGTTGTAACTCAGTGTCTATTCTGTGGTGACCAAGAAAGCAGTGTGGAAGAGAGGGAGGAGAAAGTTGAACCAGTAAGTGTTATCACCATGGGACCGAACTCTTGGCAGCCCTGGTCACTTTCTTAAACCATTTGTTAGACTTACTGTATTATTTCTTTAAATAAGGCTTCTCTTTAGAACATGTTCTTTTTCCATAAAGGAGATCTCTATATTGTGACTACATCCAGTGCTTTGAAGGGAGGCTACATCTATGTAAGTATTTTCTGGTATTAAACAGTAGGTGACAGATGAGCTGGTCTTTATCATCATTTAAATACGTTCTTTCAAATCCCTGTACCTTCAAAACAAAACTACCTCTTCTATCCTGTTATATTTCCATGTAAAATGACCCCCTTACCCCACTAATCTAATGGTTTCTTGTTCTGTGAGTATTCTTTTCTGTTAGCAAGTGATGAATGTAAAACATTTTATGCAAAAAACCCCTGATGTTATGGCAGTCATCCCCTTTGCAAAAATGAAATATAAACAATAACCAAACTGTAATGTCAAAAATAGACAATGAGACGGGGCAAGATGGCGACGGCATAGGTGAACTGGTGAGATTCTCTGAATGGACCAAGACTGCAAACTGCTGAATAGACAGACTGTAAAGCAGAGGGAAAAGTGAACAAAACCAGAAGACCCTCATAAGGAAGAACAGGTCATTGCAGAAGAGAAATAAAAGCAACCCCACCTTCCCTCAAAAACAGAATTGAAGAGGGGGAGGGAAAGGGGTAAAGGGAGAAAAATCTACAGAAATGAAGAAAACCCAAAAGAAGAGTATGGGTCTCTCCCAGACGCCTGGGAGAGCAGACACTGAGAAAATTGACTTTGGAATACAAACAATGACAAGTCCCCAGAATGAAGGGTCTCAAAATGCAAATGTAGATATCAAAACAAGAAT
>NW_007258383.1:4467-6452 GCF_000164805.1 Carlito syrichta | reverse complement strand
CCAAGTTGCCCAGGCAGGTCTCGAACCCGCGGTCTCAGGCAATCACTCACCTCAGCCTCCCAAAGTGCTGGGATTACAGACTGAGCCACCGAGCCTGGCATTTTTTTTTAACCGAAAACGACTTGACCACCATGCCTCACCCTCCCTATACACCCAATCTTGCTCCAAGTGACTTTTTTTGTTTCCCCAAATGAAAAAATCCTCAAAAGGAAATGTTTTAATGATGAGGTGAAAGAGAAAACAGTAGAAGCGCTAAGTCATCAAAATTCACAAGTTCAAAAACTGTTTAGAACACAGGAAATAGTATCTTGATAGGCGTATTGCATCAAACAGAGTACTTTAAAAGTGACTGCATTTTAAACATGCAAAAATAAACATGCACATTTTATAAATAAATTCCAGGTATTTGGGGGTCCCTCCTCTTAGTTCAAGAAGATGTGTATAGGTGCCAAGTTGACAAGGGGTGAATTGTGATGGTGAATTTCATGTGTCAACTTGACTGGATGGAGGAATGTTCAGCTAGCTGTTAAAACCATTCCCGGGTGTGTCTGTGAGGATGTCTCTGGAAGAGATTAGCATTTGAGTCAGTATACTGAGAAGAGAAGACCGGCTGTCACCGGTTTGGCTGGCCATTATCCAGTTCCTTGAATCCCAGAGTAGAACAGGCATAGAAAGGATCAATTGTTGCCTCCTTGAGCTGGTATATATAAATTCTCCACCCTTGGGCATTAGAGCTCCTGATTTTGGGGCCTTCAAACTCTGAGATTGCTAGCAAGGCTATCCACTCCCCAAAGTTTTCAGACAATTGCTTACGAGGGGGTACAAAAAGAAAACCGGAATTATCTTTTTGAGGGTGAACCCCATGTAGCACAGGCTTCCCTCAGTAGTCTAGTGATCCAGGAACCCATTGGCATCAGAGTACCAGCTGCCATCATTTTGAGAAGCTGCATTCAGCTTCAGTGATTTTTTTTGTTGCTGAGGTTCTTTCAACGAGTTTGCCCATTTCATAATGGGTGATTTGCAAGCGCAGCTGCCCACAGCGCACTGAGTGTTCTGCAGTTTTTGACCCAAAGTGACATGTCCCTCATGCCCCCCCTCCTCATTCACTTGGTCTCACCCTCAGCAACTTTATTGTTTCCCCAGATGAAAAAGTTCTCGAAGGGAAGTCTTTTACTGATGTGGAAGAGATGAAACAAAAAATGACAGAAACACTAAAAGGCATCGAAGAGTTCAAAAACTGTTTTGAGCAGTGGAAAAATGTCTCAATAGGTATATTGCATCAAACAGAGAGTACTCTGAAGGTGATTGAAGTTTAAACATGTAAGAATAAATACACAATTTTTTATAAATAAATCCTGGGTTGTTTTTTGGTTTTGGCATCCTACCTCCTTTATATTCAAAGATAAAAATTAAATAATCTAATTACTAAAAAAATTAAGACCTTAGTTTTTTCTTATGATCTAGAACTTGGGTTTCAATATATTTTTACATTATATTTTAATATTTTTATTTTAGCCTGTAATAATGTCTACTATATCTTCTTAGTCACTCTTCTTTCTATAAACAAAATTAAAAATAAGCTATTTTCAATTACATTTGTATCCATCTGTTTACTCATTTGTCTTCTCCATAAGCACAAGCTCGTCAAGAAGGATCCTGTTCTATTATTTGTGTATCCCCATGAGCAAGTAAAATGGTAAACACAGAATTATGTTTGATGGACTATGGTTAAATAAAAAAATTAAAAGATCTTGTATAATTTAAGCATTGTATATTATTAGAAAGGCTAAAAAAATTAAAGATCATGTATAATTTATGCATTGTATATTATTAGAAAGGCTAGCTATTTATCTCACTACAGGAACAGAAAAAATTCAGTAGTTATTATATTTCAAAAATATATTCTGGAAGGGTGAGGCAGGATTGCTTGAGCCCAGTAGGTGGAGATTGTGGTGGCCGTGAGTGTGCAACCGCCCTCCAGCCTG
>NW_007258383.1:1783-4442 GCF_000164805.1 Carlito syrichta | reverse complement strand
TGAGTGGATTGCCAGAGCTGCGGGTTTGAGACAGCCGCCTGGGCAACTTGGTGAGACCTCATCTCTACAATAAATCAAAAATTAGCTGGGCGTGGTAGCGCAAGCCTGTAGTTCCAGCTACTTGGAAGGCTGAGGCAGAAGGATCGGCGGAGCCCAGCAGGTCGAGGTTGCGGTGGCCGGGATCGGCCACTGCACTCCAGTCTGGGCGACAGAGTGAGACTCCAACTCAAGAAAAAAAAGATATAAATCTTTAAATTATGAAACAAAACACTATATGGGGGTGTCCCCCAAAATGTATATACATTGTAGGTATGGCATTTGCTCAAAAGGTGGCATTAATCAAATGAATGCTAGCGTCACCACACAACGGGCAGAAAATGGAGAAATCACAGTTGAGCAAACAGCATGCTACACGATGCTACCATAATTTAATTTAACATCAGAAAGTAATATATAGATAACGTCTCTCAAAATGTGTACACATTTTTTGGCACCCCCATATAATAAATTACAGACTTCAGGAAATACATTTTAAGGCACTTCTGGAAGTCTTATGGTGTATGAGTTTGGACATACAGTTTCTGCAGATAAGCTTGTTATTTTTCTCCCTAATTACTATTTTTCTTCTATAATACTGAAAAAGCATTGCTTGTAAGGGATTTCTAAAATGAATCTTTTTCCCCCAATTATTTATTCACTAACTCATTTTTCATTATGACATGTCAGTTTCCTATATATAATCTCTAAAACTTAAGATTTTAATCCTAAAATAGTAGGTCATATTCCTAAAAGAAAGGGATGTTATAAAATATCATCAGCTATTATCTGACATGCTTCTGTCTAAAATTCCAGGCTTACTTTAACTGAACACATTTTTAAAATTTAAAATCAGAACACCTTCTAAAGAACAAAATGACTGTTCACTATTCACCTCATATATTTAATTATGCATAAAACCTTCTAAGTTAGCAAATCGTCAACGCACATCATCCTTTCCTGCACACAGTAGGAAACTCTTAATCAGGCTAAAAGTAAATTTGATATTGACTGAGTCCAAATTTTCTTATACTTAGTCACCAGAGGCACAATATAATCCATGTATTGGGTTCTTTAAGCCAATATGCCCTAAAATTTCTTAGAATTGACTTGTGCCTAGTAGACAAAAATATTAAATAAGGCTTAATCATTTTAAAATACTGTGTGCATAATACGGTTTTTAGGTGGTTAGAGGATCCATTGATTTTTGAACTTTCCTTCAAGGCACTCTAGAAATGGAGATAACTTACCAACAAAGTGATACACTTTGAAAAAAACAAATACAAGATTCCTAGAAACCCATGTATGTTTTTTTAGAATGTTGACATTCCCTTAACAAGCTTATACATTAGCCTTCTTGAAAAGTTACTTGTTTTGATTTTGGGAGTAATTATCATATATACCTGAGCATTTATATATAGCAGAAGGTAAAATATATGCCATTACTGTAGCTTGCAAATATCTATAGCTTTTACTCTAATGGTTTATGCTATCCCTCTCTGCTGTATTCCCAATGCCACTAGCCAAGACCAAATAGTGTTCCATTAACTCAACTGATTAAGCTCTACTGTCTAATTTTTTTGCTATAGTATTTCATCACATAATCCATCCTTTGCTTGATTCATGAAAACTCAAATTTGAACACGTCGCCTCTTCCATGGCTCTGCATCACATAGAGAATAAATATGAAATTTTCCAATTAAAAGATCTTTACAATCTGTCATCAGGCTACCTTTTCTAGGGTCTGTGTTGGCCACTGTTCTCTTCCACTTTCCTGGATAGTTTAATTCCTAGCTGCTATGAATTAAGTCCAGGACACACTTTTCACACTGCTCCATCACATTTTTGTATAAGAATAGCAGCCTGTGCTCAGATGCGGAGGTCCAGTCTCCGCTGATCAGGGTCTGAGTTGGGGGGAGAGAATGAGAAAAGAAAGAGACAGAGAAACAGCAGGATTGGGAGGGTCCTCTCCCAGGTAGCTGAGAGAAAGAGAGAGAACTTTTCAGTTTTATCCCACGCCTCTTATACAGGACAAATTTCTCACAAAGGAAGGCCAAACCATACAGGCAGGATATGTTAATATCTGAGTTAAATCACACAAGCAGAGTAAGTATCAATGACTAAACTATGCATATCTTAACATCTATGCTAAGCAAGGCAATCACTTAGGATGAGCAGGTTCCTGGCCAGACTTGGCACCCCTTGGCTATCCACAGAAATGCAACTAAAACATCAGGGAAGACAAGGGAAATGTGGCTTAGTTCCTTGAACATAAGTCAAAGAACACAAACCTTGTCAGCTTGTGTTCTTGGTTTCCTTCACTCAGAATGTTATTTGATTTCAATTCTCTTTAGAGTTAACACAGATGTTGGTCCTCCTATGAAGTATCCTGGTCTATGTTCCTCAGAAACTCTTAATGTTTTGCATGTACCACAGTGATACTACCACATTTTCCTCTTCAACTGTCCTATACCACATAGAAAAAAAGTTTGATATTTGCACAATGTGTCTTGCATCTATTAGGACTAAAGGAATCTTATATTTTCAAAAATAGCTAAAACTAGACTTTCAGGATGGGCTTGGTGGCTCAGCCTGCAATCCCAGGCTGGGGTGAATGAATTGG
>NW_007258383.1:0-1336 GCF_000164805.1 Carlito syrichta | reverse complement strand
GGATTCACCGGATACCAGCAGGTTGAGGCTGCGGTGGCCGGGAGCGGCCACTGCACTCCAGTCTGGGCGACAGAGTGAGACTCCAACTCAAAAAAAAAAAAAAACCCTAAAATATTACAGCTGATTCAAAGGAGAATTCAAAGCACCATAAGTATTCAAGTCCTTTAAAAAAGGCAAAAATAAATATTAAAATAGTTGCAAAATTGACATTTTCACTGGGAAAAGGAGTGGCATCAAGTGCCTTTCCATTTACTTGTCTATAATCCTGTGCCTTGCCATGTAACAGCTTACAGAACTGAAAAAATTCAAAGACAATGAAAGCTGTGAATAGTCTGGAAGAGTGTGTACAGACATCCAGTAATATATTGTTTTTCTTTGCCCATTTTCAAGTATTTCACAATGTTTTCTTGAGAGTAATATTTTAAAAAATTGAAACAAAATTCACATTCTATGCCAAAGCATACATTAGGAAAACAGAGTACAAAAGTAGGGAAGCTATGTGCCTCAGAACTCTTCTGTCTAAGGGTCACAGTGCCTACTCGGTGCCTAAGGGGCCCTTGCCACAATTAACAGACTGGAGTAAAAAAATCTAAAGTACTTATGCTCAGACTAAAAGGATAAATTACTCAAGTAAAAGTACTGATCTGGAAAAAAAAGTGGTTTAAAGAAAGTATCATTTAATGAATCCTATGGTACACAAGACCAACAATAGGGCATTTTCATCACAAAGGGTGAATTTCTGGGAATTTAACTTTAAGCTTGACCACTCAAAATCTTTATTTCTTCTCAAAACTGGCATCCAGCATCATCTTCTTAGTAAAATCTGTTAATGTCAAGAGAGACATCACTCTTTCTTCCTTTGGTATTTACACTGTCCCTACAGACACTTCTGTCACAGCACAATCCACACTCAATCCCCTCATTCACCTATTTCACCCCCTTGAGGGCAGGCACAATATCTAATCCATCTTTGTTTTCCCACACATTTGTCATACAGCTACTATTAAAAGCCTGGTGCAGAGGCTCAACCTCTAATCCCAGCATTTTGGGATGCCGAGGTGAGAGGATTGCCTGAGCCTGGGGGTTCAAAACCAGACTGAACAACTTGGTGAGACCTTATCTCTACAATAAATCAAAAAATTAGCAGGGTGTGGTGGTGTGCATCTATAGTTTAAGCTACTTGAAAGGCTGAGGCAGAAGGATTTCCTAAGCCCAGCAGGTAGAGGCTACAGTGACCATGAGCATCTCATTGCACTCCAGCCTGGGCAACAGAGTGAGACTCCAACTCAAAAAAAAAAAAAGTTTGGGGATATACCTGAATAAAAAGGAGTAATAG
>NW_007258382.1:662985-674619 GCF_000164805.1 Carlito syrichta | reverse complement strand
GTAGAGATGAGGTCTCGCTGCCCAGGCAGGTCTCGAACCCGCGGGCTCAGGCAATCCACTCACCTCAGCCTCCCAAAGGCGCGGGATTACAGGCTGAGCCACCGAGCCCGGCTAAACATTTTAATGACTTCAATGTAAATAAGTTTCCTCTTTATTTCTATTTATTTCACCTGATGCATTTATAAAAACTATTCTGAAAAATAGTCCATAGACTTCACTAGATTGCTAAAAAAAGAATCCCTGGCACCTTTGTAGCTATAGTTAGCTCTTGAGTTTATACCCTATAAAAGTTTACTGAATGCATTGTGGGAAACGGATAAAAGGGCAATGGAAGGTATTTGGCTAATCTAAAACCCTTTCTTGTTCTATCCGTTCATCCTAACAGGTTACTTTCCTAAATTTCTTTTTACATCAAAGTTATCTTGAGTTCAGTCATCACCAGGCAGGGTGGCTCACGCTTGTAATCCCAGTTTTGGAAGAAGGAGACGAGAGGATTGCCTGAGCCCAGGGGTTCGAGATCACCCTGGACAACATGGTGAGACCTCATATCTACAGTAAATTAAAAAAATAGCTGGGTATGGTGGCATGCATCTGTTGTTCCAACTATTTGGAAGGCTGAGGCAGAAGGATCTCAGAGTCCTGCAGGTCAAGGTTGCGGTGGCCATGAGTGTGCCACTGCCCTCCAGCCTGGGAGACAGGGTAAGATTCCTACTCAAAAAAAAAAAAAAGAAGAAAAATTTAGCCATCCCTTTAATAAGTAGTGCCTTTTTTTGTGCAACAAATTTATGGAATAAGATAATTTATTGGCAGGTTGTGTACAGTCCCAAGAACAGAGCCAGTTTAGACTAAACATTGGCCATGGTTAATCTAGAAAAGAAAGTTTACATGTCTAATTAAGGGTTAACGTGTAATTAATTAGTCTGGATTTCTATGGCTAGGTGCTTTTTTTTTTTTTTTTTTTTTTGAGTTGGAGTCTCACTCTGTTCACCCAGACTGGAGTGCAGTGGCCGCTCCCGGCCACCGCAGCCTCGACCTCAGCACTGGGCTCCGGTGATCCTTCCGCCTCAACCTTCTAAGTAGCTGGAGCTATAGGCGCGCGCTACCACAACCAGCTAATTTTTTGATTTATTGTAGAGAGGAAGTCTCACCAAGTTGCCCAGGCGGGTCTCGAACCCGTGAACTCAGGCAATCCACTCACCTCAGCCTCCCAAGGCGCAGGATTACAGGCTGAGCCACCGAGCCCAGCTTTTTCTTTTTTTTTTTTTTGAGTAGGAATCTCTCTGTCGCCCAGGCTGGAGTGCAGTGGCACGCTCATGGCCACCGCAGCCTTGACCTGCTGGGCTCAGGCCATCCTCCCACCTCATCCTTCCACCTCAGCCTTCTGAGCAGTTGGAACTAGAGACGCATCCCATCCCCCTGGCTAATTCTTTGATTTATTGTAGAGATTGAGGTCTCTCGCCATGTGTCCCAGATTGGTCTCCAACTCCTGGGCTCAGGCAGTCCTCTCACCTTCGCCTCCCAAAGTGCTGGGATTACAGGCATGAGCCACTGCCCCCAGCCCCCCCCGTTTTTTTTTTTTGAGTTAGGGTGTCACTCCCACCCAGCCCGTAGTGCATTGGCTCGATCATGATTTATTACAGCCTTGACTTCCTGGGCTCAGGTGATACTCCAACCTCAGCCTCCCAAGTAGTGTATGATGCCATGCCATGCAAATTTTTAAGTTTCTTTGTAGAGATGAGGTCTTGCTGTGATGCCTAGGCTGTTCTCAAATTCCTGGGCTCAAGCAATCCTCCCACTTCAGCCTCCCAAAGTGTTGGGATTACAGGTGTGAGCCACCAGGCCCAGTCAACTAGGTTTATCATTCTAGTTTTACTAAAGGCAGCCCCCTTAACATTTTTTTTTTTTTGAGTTCTGGTCAGCCTTTTCCTTTGAACCTGTTGGTTTGTAAACCTTTATTCTTTCTAATCATAAAAACATTTAGATGGAACTTCTTAGAATGAATATAGTAATAAGCAAAGATAACTACATAAAAATAACTGCATTTCATTGTCTCTTATTGCCTATGTTTTTTTAGTAAGCCGTATAGCATTAATCATGCTTAGATACCTGTTTGAAGAAATTGGAATTTTAGAGCAAGTGCTCTTCTTAAACAGATTTGAAGAATTAGAATTAGCTAATTTTAAAGTATACTTGATTAAATTTTCACAAATTTTAATTTTATGGTTGTTGCATTATTATTATTATTATTATATTGTTTGTGAGTTGGAGTCTCACTCTTTCACCTAGGCTGAAGTGTAGTGACATGCTCACGGCCACCTCAGCCTTGACCTGCTAGGTTGGGTGATCCTTCCACCTCAGCCTTCCAAGTAGCTGGAACCACAGGCGCATACCATCACGCCTGGCTAATTTTTTTGATTTATTGTAGAGATGAGGTCTCACCAAGTTGCCCAGGCTGGTCTTGAACTCCTGGGCTCAGGCAACCCTCTTGCCTCTGCCTCCCAAAGTGCTGGAATTACAGGCGTGAGCCACTGCACCTGGCACAAAATTAACATTTATTTTGAGTTGTCAAGCTTTTGAAGATCTAAGGGAGAAGCTTGGAGAGAGGGAAGGGAAGATAAAGACACAGTTTCTGGACAGGGAAACATGCATATGAAAGAGACTGTAGTGTTTGTTTAAAGAAACAAACAAAGCATACAGCTCTTCTAATAACCAGGCTTTTCAGCTTTTATCTCAAGATATGGAATGCTCCTTGCCCCTCTTACCTCCTATTTGTTAGCTTTGCATTAGAACGATTTACTTCTTATTGAAAAGAAAATAAAAATATTTATTACTGAGGTTATTTACAGAATCTATATGTTTCTTTAAAATTACATGTTTTGTGTAAATTATATTAAAAACTGTCTATAACACTACTACCTTTTTTCTAATGTCAGACAATTTAGGATTCTTTTATAGATAAACAGTAATTAGAATAGTGAATTAATTCTGGATTTAACAACAGACATAGGGTTGCAAAAAGGAACATGACCCTTTTTCTTCTTTTTTTCTTGAGTAGGAGTCTCACTCTATTGCCCCAGCTGGGGAGCAGTGACATGCTCACGGCCACTGTAGCCTCTACCTGCTGGGCTCAAGTGATACTTCTGCCTTAGTCTTCAAGTAGCTGGAACCACAGGCATGCATCACCATGCCTGGCTAAGTATTTGAGTTTTTTTCTTTTTTTTTTTTTTTTTTAGTTGAAGTCTCACTCGGTCACCCAGACTGGAGTGCAGTGGCCGCTCCTGGCCACTGCAGCCTCAACCTGCTGGGCTCCAGCCGTCCTTCCGCCTCAGCCTTCCAAGTAGCCGGAATTACAGGCATGCGCTACCACGCCCGGTTGATTTTTTGATTTATTGTAGAGATGAGGTCTCGCTGCCCAGGCGGGTCTCGAACCCGCGGGCTCAGGCGATCCACTCACCTCAGCCTCCCAAAGGCGTGGGATTACAGGCTGAGCCACCGAGCCCGGCTTTGATTTTTTATAGAGATGAAGTTTCGCCAAGTTGCCCAGGCTGGTCTCAAACTCTTAGATTCAGGCAATTCTCTCGTCTCCAAACCCCAAGTGCTGGGATTACAGGCATGAGTCACTGCACCTGGCAAACATGATCCCCCTTTTTTTTTTGAGTTGGAGTCTCACTCTGTCACCCAGACTGGAGTGCAGTGGCCGCTCCCGGCCACCACAGCCTCGACTGGCTGGGCTCCAGCGATCCTTCTGCCCCAGCCTTCCAAGTAGCTGGAACTACAGGTGAGCACTACTACGCCCAGCTAATTTTTTGATTTATTGTAGAGATGAGGTCTCGCCAAGTTACCCAGGTGGGTCTTGAACCCTCGGGCTCAGGCAATCCACTCATCTCAGCCTACCAAAGCACGGGATTACAGGCTGAGCCACTGAGCCCGGCTTCAAACATGACCCTTTTAACAAAACAAAATATAAAGGTCCCTAATCAAATAAGAAGCATTTTTTTTCTATAAAGACCAAATATGCAAATTGTGAACAATCTAGATGTTATATAGTTTTTCTTAGAGGGGAAGTTTTATTTAGATATCCTTTTTGGTTTTTTTGTTTATTTTTTTTGAGTTGGAGTCTCACTCTGTCACCCAGACTGGAGAGCAGTAGCCGCTCCCGGCCACTGCAGCCTCGACCTGCTGGGCTCTGGCCATCCTTCCGCCTCAGCCTTCCAAGTAGCTGGAACTACAGGCGCATACTACCACACCCGGCTCATTATGATTTATTGTAGAGATGAGGTCTTGCCAAGTTGCCCAGGCAGGTCTCAAACCCGCGGGCTCAGGCAATCCACTCACCTCAGTCTCCCAAAGGCAGGGGATTACAGACTGAGCCACTGAGCCCGGCTTCCTTTTTGTTTTCATTAGGAAGTTTTGCAGTTAATTTATTTTGGTTTTGAGAAATAATTTTCTTCCAAGTTCAAATAGAAAAATTTTGTAAAGTGCTGTCATTTTGTAGGTTTGTGAAAGAATGTGGATGAGGCTATAAAGGTGAGGGAAACCACTGGGAATGGCGGTGGTGTGTGTATCATAGTGAACAGTGTACCTTGCCTCCCTCCTTTCCCCCCCTTAAACAGGTATGCTTATTTAGATGTTAATTGGGAGAAGGAATACTCATTTTGTTACCTGGCTATACAGTTTATTATGATATATATAATGGGTTGGAAACTGCCAGACACGGCAGCAGTTTTAGTACATATATGAAGTGAAAGTCAGTTTCTTAAAGTATTAAAGGAATTAATAATTAGTGACTTTTGAGGGGGGGTGATATGCTGCAGTGTGTAATCATGAAAACACATTTGTCTAGCTTATCAAACATGATTTTATCTAGGCTAATAATTTCTGAATTCAGTTAGACAAAACTTTGTTGCATTGTGATTCCTTATTCACAGATAAATTTTTATCTGGTCAAAATAGTTTATATTCAGCCGGCCTCAGTGGCTCAGCCTGTAATCCGGTGCCTTGGGAGGCTGAAGTGAGTGGATTGCCTGAGCCCGCAGGTTCGAGACCCGCCTGGGCAACTTGATGAAACCTCATCTCTACAATAAATCAAAAAATGAGCTGGGCGTGGTAGCTTGCGCCTGTAATTCCAGCTACTTGGAAGGCTGAGGCTGAAGGATCACCGGAGCCCAGCAGGTTGAGGCTGCGGTGGCCAGAAGCGGCCACTGCATTCCAGTCTGGGCAACAGAGTGAGACTCCAACTCAAAAAAAAAAAAAAGTTTATATTCGTTCTTTTTGTGTTTTAACAGAACAATGTCACTATTACTAAAAATAATGCCTTTTAAACTCAGAAAAAAATGATGTAACTGCATTTAAACCTTATTTTGGATGTTGGTGGTTAGAAACCATGATTTTCCAGCCCTTGGCTATTTGTTTGTAGTGACTAAAGGCTTTAAGTTAAAGCAGAAATTAATTTTTTTTTTTTTTGAGTTGGAGTCTCATTCTGTTGCCCAGACTGGAGTGCAGTGGCATGCTCATGGCCACTGTAGCCTCAACCTGCTGAACTCAGATGATCCTTCCCCTCAGCCTTCCAAGTAGCTGGAACTATAGGCATGTGCCACCATGCCTGGCTACTTTTTAAAAAATTATTGTAGAGACGAGGTCTTACCAAGTTGTCCATGCTGGTCTTGAACCCATGCGTTCAGGCAATCCTCTCACCTTGGCCTCCCAAAGTGCTGGGATTATAGGCTTGAGCCACTATGCCTGGCCATAGAAATTGGTGGCTCAGCCTGTAATTGCAGTGTTTTGGGACGCTGAGGTGAGTGGATTGCCTGAACCCGTGGGTTCGAGATCCGTCTGGGCAACTTGGCGAGACCTCATCTCTACAGTAAATCAAAAAATTAGCCGGGCATAGTAGCGCGCCCCTGTAGTCCCAGCTACTTGGAAGGCTGAGGTGGAAGGATCGCCAGAGCCCAGCAGGTCGGGGTTGCGGTGGCTGGGAGCAGCCACTGCACTCCAGTCTGGGTGACAGAGTGAGACTTCTACTCAAAAAAAAAAAAAGAAAGAAAGAAATTAATTTGGTTTTGCTGCACAATTATCAGTCTTTCTCTTTTTGCCCTTCTGATTATACATGTTACTTTAAGGTGGGTCACTTAAATTGTAATGGCATTTTTTTCTTCTTTGAGTGTGTAAAGAGAAAATACCTTTGTTGAGAGACCATGGAAAATATAAACTATTTACTTGTCAAGTAAAAAAAGAAAAAGCAGAAAATTATTCCTTTTTTTTTTTTTTTTTTGAGTTGGAGTCTTACTCCATTGCCCAGGCTGGAGTGCAGTGGCACTCTCATGGCCACCCGAGCGTCGACCTACTGGGCTCCGGCGATCCTTCCACCTCAGTCTTCCAGGTAGTTGGAACTACAGGCACATGCTACCATGCCCAGCTAATTGATTTATTGTAGAGACGAGGTCTCGCCAAGTTGCCTGGGCTGGTCTTGAACCCCTGGGCTCGGACAATCCACTTGACTCAGCCTCCCAAAGTACTGGGATTACAGGCTGAGCCACCAAGCCCGGCCAGAAAATTATTCTAATGTGAAACTCAGTGATTAGTTGTATATACATTTTTGGAGTTACAACAAATGAAGTGTATATTTTGGGAGCATTTAGAGGACTTTCAGGGAGGAACAGTAAAAGTTTAGTTAGAGGCCTTAATTAAGCATGACAAATGTTCTTAGGAGTTACGTTTCTTAATTTATTTTGTACCTCATATTTTCATTGATTTATTGATTGAGTTGGAGTCTCACTCTGTCGCCCAGACTGGAGTGCAGTAGCACACTCCTGGCCACCGCAGCCTCAATCTGCTGGGCTCCGGTGATCCTTCCGCCTCAGCCTTCCAAGTAGCCGGAACTACAGGTACACGCTATCATGCCCGACTAATTTTTTAAAATTTATTGTAGAGATGAGGTCTCGCCAAGTTGCCCGGGTGGGTCTCGAACTCGCTGGTTTAGGCAATCCACTCGCCTCGGCCTCCCAATTTGCTGGGATTACAGGTTGAGCCACCAAGCCTGGCCCATATTTTCATTTAAAATATTTGCACTCTTATTTTACACCTTAGTAAAATACTGTGTGTTGCATTTTTACACAGCTGATTTATTTCTGGTTTTCACAGTCATTCTTTGACTTTTATTAGTTCTGCTTCATTTTTAATTTTTTATAATGTTGAAATTATGAGGTTTCAGTAAGTGAATGTTTTGCTAAAAATCAGTGTTATGAATAAAATGCATTTGTTGTGCTGGACTTTTCCAACTGTTAAATGAAATATCTATCTTGAAATCTATGATTGTTATTTGTGATAGAATCCAATACCAACCAGTGAGCTTATTGGCCGTGCATGATAGAATGAATATTCTCTCTCCTTGAAATACTGGTACCTGAATTCTTTAAAATGTTACCTACTTAGAGGGAGAGGGATTGTGGACAAAAAAAATTGTGAACAAAAAAACAGCAGGCATATTAGTATGTTTGTAATCTTTGAAAAACATTAGGTCTTGCCTCATTTTGAATGACTGTCTTAAATATCTGTTACTTTCCAAAAGAATAAGCATTTGCTTGTTCTCTGCTCAGTGCTATTTTGGGGCTGTTTAGCAGCATGGAATAAACGTTTGGCAGTGTGTGCTTTGGAGAGAATTACACCAAAAAACCAAAAATAAACCTTTTTTATCCCATTCCCATCAGTGGCAGACAAACTGCAGAGGTCACTGAAGAGCCCACATTTTGGAAACACATTATTTTTTTGGCTGCTGTGTAGTTTGCTTTGATATTGTGCAATAAGCAACACACAACCTTCTGTCTTGGGGGGGGTCATACTAGGTAGCCAAGCCTTTTTTGTGCTAAACATGGAACATGGAAAAGTGCTTACTAATTGCTCTGGTGGGCTTAGATCTCATTATGGAGACCTATAAACAGGTCGATTTCCTTTCTGGTTTTCCTTTTTTGTCAAATACAGCACTTTAGTAAGGCTTTTGTTTGTTTGTTTTTGGTTTTGAGACGCGTTGGTGTTGCAGCAATAGGGTATGTATGGAATAGGCGGTCCGTTTTGGAAACAAGCTGGGCTGACCCATATTGCCCTAGTCGGAACCCTGCTTCCGTTTAAGCTACTCCGCTGCTGGATAACTGAGAGCCAGGCAGACTTGGTTCTGAGACCAAATAAAGAGAGCTCACCGTAGACCGCCGGGCAGCTCCTGTGTCTGAATATTGTGGGGGAAGCTGGGAACGGTTGTTTGTGACTGGAACCAGCCTAAACTGGAACCATCCAGTTTGAATTGGCTGCTTGCCACCTCCCGAAGGGAAGGCTTCGGAGGCTTCCTTGTTTTGCCAGAGTTTCTGCCCGCCCGCTCGCCCGTCAGCCTAGGGGCGGGGCGGGGCGGGGCGGGGCGGGGCGGGGCGGGGCGGGGCGGGGCGAGGGGGGGAACCGCTGACGCGCAGTGACTGGGCAAGCAATGGGAGGAGCAGAGCGGCTCTCCGTTGCCCGGGGTTTGTTTCTGGGGAGGAGCTACTTCAGAACGGCGAGGAGTGGAAGCTGGTGCGAACCTGCTATTTTCGGTACATCTTGCTGTTGTTAACCTTTCGCCGTAATGCTGGCGTTTGGTCTTCTGCCTGTGTAGAAATGAAGTCTTGATGGCTTCGCGGCCTTTTGGCTCAGGCTTGAAAAACTGCTTCTGCCTTCCCACCGCTTGGCAGCATCTCAATATGAGCTGCATCTGGTGACAAGGAGTTGATTACCGAAGTCCCCAGGAACTTTGCTTTTAGTTCGATTAGTCTGTTTAAGTTAAGGATTTTGCTCTCTCCTTCTCTTATTCTTCTTCAATTGTGCTGCGGTATCTTTTGGTTTGTTAGGAGGAAGGAATTAAAATCAGTTTTGTGCTAAAGTTGTGACGTAGTACTTGTGGTTTTAAATTTAATCTTGATGAAAAAAAGTTAGTATTGCTTTTTTTTTTTTTGAATCAGAGTCTGACTCTGTTGCCCAGGCTGGAGTGCAGTGGCACACTTAAGGCCACCGCATCCTCTACCTGCTGGGTTCAGGTGATCCTTCTGCCCCAGCCTTCCAAGTAAAGTAGCTGGAACCACAGACATGTGTCACCACTCCCAACTGGTATTTTGATTTATTGTAGAGAGCAGCTCAGGCTGGTCTGAACCCCTGAGCTCAGGTAATCCTCTCGCCTCCACCTCTCATACCTCTCACAGGTATGAGCCACCATGTCTGGCTATATTGCTTTAAACATTGACAGAAAGTAGATCCAGGCACAGTGGCAGGCTCCTATACTTCCAGCTACTCAGGAGGTTGAGGCTAGAGGATCACTTGAGGCCAGGAGTTTGAGTTCAGCACGGGAAACATAGTGAAACCCCGTCTCTTTTTTAAAAATTAACGAAGACTGACTAGGCAGATTAAAATCCTAGATAATGAATTTGAAAATTGAAAATGTCGTGCCAAGCCAGGCTCGGTGGCTCAGCCTATAATCCCGCGCCTTTGGGAGGCTGAGATGAGTGGATTGTCTGAGCCCTCGGGTTCGAGACCTGCCTGGGCAACTTGGCGAGACCTCGTTTCTACAGTAAATCAAAAATCAGCCGGGCATGGTAGTGTGCGCCTGTAGTTCCGGCTACTCGGAAGGCTGAGATGGAAGGATTGCGGAGCCCAGTGGGTCGAGGCTGCGGTGGCCGAGAGTGGCCACTGCACTCCAGTCTGGGCGACGGAGTGCGACTCCAACTCAAAAGAAAAAAAGTCATGCCAAATTGTATTTGTTTATCTTGGAAGCAAAATATGTAAACTCTTAAAAAAAAAAAAAAAGGTGGGCTCGGTGGCTCAGCCTGTAATCTCGTGCTTTTGGGAGGCTGAGGTGAGTGGATTGCCTGAGCCTGCGGGTTTGAGACCCGCCTGGGCAGCGAGCCCTCATCTCTACAATAAATCAAAAAATCAGCCAGGCGTGGTAGCACATGCCTGTAATTCCGGCTACTCGGAAGACTGAGGTGGAAGGATCGCCGGAGCCCAGCTGGTCTAGAATGCGGTGGCCGGGAGCGGCCACTGCACTCCAGCCTGGGCAACAGAGTGAAACTCCAACTCAAAAACAAAACAAAACAAAAAAACCCCAAAACAAACAAATAAACAAACAACAACAAAAAAAGCTGGGCGCAGTGGCTCGCACCTGTAATCCCAGTACTTTGGGAGGCTGAGGTGAGAGAATTGCCTGAGCCCATGGGTTTGAGACCAGCCTGGGCAACTTGGTGAGACCTTATCTCTACAATAAATGAAAAAATTCATTGGGCATGATGGCGCATGCCTGTGGTTCCTGCTACTTGGAATGCTGAGGCGGAAGGTTGCCTGAGCCCAGCAGGTTGAGACTATGGTGGCTGTGAGTGTGCCACTGCACTCCAGCCTGGGTGGCAGAGGGAGACTCTGACTAAAAAAAAAGCCAACATTATGTTTAAATTGAAAATTTTAAATGTCACGGCTTAAATGTCAATGTCCTTATGCATAAGGAACCTTTCTTAGCTTGCCTCTTTGAGATATAAGGGGGTCTAGTGATTAAACATGGCCAATTTCTGATCATAGAGCATGTAGAAATTACTAAGATATGTATATTAAAGACACAAGTAAAGGAGCACTTTTAGTCTACTGAGTGTCAGAGCTTAGGATATATAGGAAATGTAACTTTCCATATGGTTGCTTATGTTTTAAACTTTTAGAATGAACTTGAAATCTCTATCAATCATTTTAACTTATGGTACAGTTTTTCTTACTCAGTACAGTTTTAGTGATCTTGTTCCTTTCTCTTACCCCCTTTGGGTTGTTTTCACTCTGAGGTTCTCTGTGGTCATTCTTGGAAGTTATGGCACAATTTCACCTTTCCCCAAAAAAAGGAATCACCCATATCCAGAAATAAAGGAAAATGTGGCATTCTCACTTTAACATAAACATTAGCATTTTTGAAGTTCAGAATGAGCCAAGATTTTATAAGCACCCTTCTCCCATGTTTAAAAATAAAATCAGTCTTAGAGTACAATCTGTGTGATTGCCTTTTAGTCTTAGGTTTGCTTAACTGGTGAGAAAGAAAATAGAGCGCCCTCTGGTAGTTTATTTACTTAAATTATTAGTCATTCATTAAATTGTATGCTATAGAGTTTACTGATGCTAGAAATTGCATTAAGTCATCTCTATAGTATATCTTTATAAATACACAATGTACAATAAATAACTTCCTTTTTCTGTGTAGACAGTAGTAAATGAAATATCTAACTTAGCCAAGTAGTTTGTTTTCACCTAAGAATCTCAAACTCATACTCTAAAAACTTCTTTGGTGTAGAAGAAAAGGAGAGTAGAAATATATGCTAAGATGAGGGCACTAAAACAATTTCTTACAAATAGGTGGGAAAACATTTTATATAGTTCAATAAAGTAGGGTTGGCTATTTTAAGAATTTGGCTTTTAACCGGGCATGGTGGCTCACACCTATAATCCCAGCACTTTGGAAGGTGTGGGGGGAGGGGGGGAACTATCTGAGTCCAGGGGTTCAAGACCAGCCTGGGCAACTTGGTGAAACCTAGTCTCTAGAGATAAAAAAAAAAATTTTAAGAAGAATTTGGCAGCCGGGCTCGGTGGCTCAGCCTG
>NW_007258382.1:657922-662811 GCF_000164805.1 Carlito syrichta | reverse complement strand
CTGCACTCCAGTCTGGGTGGCAGAGTGAGACTCCAACTCAAAAAAAAAAAAAAAGAATTTGGCTTTGAAATGTGGCAGGAATTTATAGAGAGAGTCAGGACACCAAGGCCAGGAAGTAGTGTTTATTCATGCTGGCAGAGGCTCAGCAGATTCACATCCAAAGGCTGAGCCCCAAGCACAGGGGGACATTGCCTTTTATACATTCTTAGCTTTTTTGTCCACCCCCACATAAGGCTTACATCATTAGTAACATACATTCTGATTGGGTATATCACAGTTCAAGGTTGCAGCGGAGTTGCACATGCACACTACAGATTAGGGGCTACATTCCTTTCTAACATAAATTTTCCAAAAAAGTTCTTTTCTTATGGTGCTAGAAGGAAAGAGGGCCCCTACTCTTTCCTGGGAAAGCCTTCACCTTATTTGACTTGGGGGAAGAACTCTCTGCCTCATAATCATTTGACTTTCTCTTAATGCAACTAAATTAAAAAATATTTTTGTTTTGCTTGTGTGAATGGTCGGTATAATTCACCATGTAACCAAACAAAGGTTTCTTTATTTTGCTCCATATATATGTGTATATTTTTTTTTCTTTCTTTTTTTACATGTTGCCCAGGCTGTTCTCCAACTCCTGCGCTCAAGTGATTCTCTTGTGTCATCGTTGGGAGTAGCAGATGTGCACCACCACACTGGACTAATTTTTTAATTTTTTGTAGAGACAGGATCTCATTATATTGCTTAGGCTGGTCTCAAATTCCTTGGGTTCAGGTGATCTTCTCACCATGGCCTGCCAAAGTGCTGAGATTACAGATGTGGGTCACTGCACCTGGCCACACAAATGAAAAAAATTTTTTGAGTTGGAGTCTCACTCTGTTGCCCAGGCTGGAGTGCAGTGGCACATTCACGGCCACCCCAACATCGACCTGCTCCGCTCCAGCAATCCTTCCACCTCAACCTTCCAAGTAGCCAGAACTACGGGCTTGCACTACCACGCTCAGCTAATTTTTGATTTATTGTAGAGACAAGGGCTCGCTTAGTTGCCCAGGCTGGTCTCGAACTGCGGGCTCAGGCAATCCACTCACCTCGGCCTCCCAAAAAGTGCTGGGATTACAGGCTGAGCCACCAAGCCTGACCACAAGTGAAATTTTAGAATTAAACCTGCACACATATTTTTTGGGCTATGGTTAAAAATAGTTTAAGCATTGTAATGTTCTAACATCTTCTGTTATCTATTTAAGGGATGATGTGCTTGTTGTTGGGAAGGTTTTTGCTTCTAGAACTAGGCTGTCCAATACTGCAGCCACGAACCACATATGATTGTTCAGTACTTGAAATGAGGCTATTCTGTGCACCAGTATTGATCCATATTGTAACATGGATGAACCACAAAAACATGCTAAGTGAAAGCAGCCAATCACACAAAAAAAACCCATATATGATTCTACTTCAGTGAAATGTCCAGAATAGGTAAATCTGTAGTGATAGAAAGGAGTTTAGTAGTTGCCTTTGGCTGGGGATGGAAGAGAATGAGGTGTGACTGCCGATAGGTATAAATGAGGTTTCTTTACAGGATAACAAAAATGTACTAAAGTTTTACTATGGTGATGGTTGAATAACTCTGTAAATGTCCTAAAAAGCATTAATTGGCTACTATAAATGGGCAAATTTTATAGTATGGAATTATGTCAGCAGAACTGTTTAAAAAAATATACACCAGCTAGGCGCGGTGGCTCATGCCTGTAATCCCAGCACTTTGGGAGTTGGAGGCAAGAGGATTTTCTGAGTTGAGGGAGTTCAAGACCAGCCTGGGCAATTTGGCAAGACTTTGTCTCTACAAGAAATTTTTTTTTTTTTTTGAGTTGGAGTCTCACTCTGTCGCCCAACTGGAGTGCAGTGGCCGTTCCCAGCCACCACAGCCTCGACCTGCTGGGCTCTGGCGATCCTTCCGCCTCAGCCTTCCAAGTAACTGGAACTACAGGCGTGTGCTACCATGCCCGGCTAGTTTTTTTTTTATTTATTGTAGAGATGAGGTCTTGCCAAGTTGCCCGGGTAGGTCTGGAACCCGCAGGCTCAGGCAATCCACTCACCTCAGCCTCCCAAAGCGCTTGATTACAGGTTGAGCCACCGAGCCCGACTTCTACAAGAAATTAAAAGAAAAATTAGCCAGGTGTAGTGGCGCATACCTGTAGTTCCTTCCAGCTACTTAGAAGGCTGAGGTGGAAGGATCACCTGACCTCAGCAGGTTGAAGCTGCGGTGGCTGTGAGTATGTCATTGTACTCCAGCCTGGATGACAGAGTGAGACTGACTCCAGGAAAAAAAAAAAATACACACCAAAATTTGAAGACCTGGTTTAAAAATTTTTATTAATTTTTATGTTAACTACATGTTTAAATATATTTTGAATATACTGAGTTAAATAGAATGTATCAAAATTTGTTTTATGTTTCTTTTTACTTTTTAAAATGTGGCTATTTGAAAATGTAAAACTATATGATTTATATTAAATTTCTATTGTACAGCACTGTTCTAGAAGCAAGCTCTGTCAAGCTATAATGTCACAAAGGAATTTGTGCATCAGTGTAGTACGTTTCATTTTGTTTAACAACAAGCAGAATTCTTTCTTCCTTTAAAAAAAAAAAAAAAAATTCCCAAACCGTTCTATTCTCTTGGAAACTGTGGATTAATGGAACAGACTCCTGGGACTCTTATGGCTAAAATATAAACTGAACTACTTTTCAGATTTTGTCTTCAAGTAATTCAGTATTGGTTAGGCTAAAATGTGTTTCCAGGGTAGCAGAGGGAATGTTTCAACTCTTGAGAAAGTTTAATTTCTGAACCCCTAAATCAGTTAGTTTAATTCTCCAAGAAGAAAATTAAATCATCTTAACTAAGGTGAATTTTTTTTTTTAAATTTAAAAAAGAACTTCAGTATGACAGTCGTTTTTAAGTAATGGCTGTTTTTTTGATAGAGGCTTAAAATGTGTCTATTAACATATTAATGTTAATAGACTAGAATTCTGGTGTTGAAATTAGAAGACATACAATTAATAGACATCTGTGTTGCTTCTAGATATCATTTGTATAACCCAAACTGGGGGAGTTCTGTAATTATATGTGTGTTATTTTCACTTGTGAGAAGGAAGGGCAGACTGGCCTTCTAAATGTGCTGTGTCATGGTGCTTGGAGCCATTTTGGACTGTAGCTTTATATCTGCCACTGGAAGAAACTGCAAAGAGGTGATTATGTTTAAGCACAACTTTAGGCTGGGGTCTCTTACTGAGTAATTTGTAGTCATTAATAAATAAATAAGCAAGTGTACCCAATAATAGACGATTTAGGCTTCTTGATGGGGTTTTAGGTATTTAGGCCTTTCTAACCTCTTGTGCCTAGAACTGCCTTAATGGAGAGTTCAGACGCAGGAAATAGCAAACTTTTTCATTCTAGAGAGGAAGAAGATGAATTAGCATCAAAGTTAAATTGAAAAAAGGCAAAACCTCAAAGTTCAAATTTGCTTGTGGGCTTGGTAAGGGCTACATCGGTTGTATACAGCCATTCCCCATTCGCTGTATGCTCCCTTGGCCTGTGCCTTTTGAAACATTTTTAGTTGTTCATAGGTCTGATATACACTGTGTGATTAAGGAGAAAAATCCTACTGTATTATAATTGACATTTCAAATTTTCTCATCATTTTGTCTCTCTTTTTTTTTTTTTTTTGAGCTGGGGTGTCACTCTGTCACCCAGACTGGTATGCAGTGGCTGCTCCTGGCCACTGCAGCCTCAACCTGCTGGGCTCCAACGATCCTTCCGCTCAGCCTTCCAAGTAACTGGAACTACAGGCGCGCGCTACCACGCCCGGTTAATATTTTGATTTATTGTAGAGATGAGGTCTCGCCTGCCCAGGTGAGTCTCAAACCCACGGGCTCAGGCAATCCACTCACTTCAGCCTCCCAAAGGCGCGGGATTACAGGCTGAGCCACCGAGCCCGGCTTCATTTTGTCTCTTGAATAAAGGCATCCCTTGGGTGTTCTAAAGATTGCTGCCATGCAGGGGGGTTTTTCTTCCTAAGGCAGACAGCTTATGTCCGCTTATTACCTTCAGAACATGCGTGTTTGCTTTTTACTTTGAGTTACTTGAATAGCAGGTTTTCTGAGTCTTAAGGGATGCCAACAGTGCACTGTAATGATCCAGCTGGCCCAGCCTCTTTGGAATTTAAAAGTATTCTAGGGCCAGGGTTGTTTCAGTTAGTGAGAATATGCGGAAAAATAAAATTTTCACTTTACTCACTATGAATTTTGACCTTAGCAGAGTCCGTTTGTAGCAGGATCTGATCACTTATCTGACAAAAAATATCTGAACATAAAATAGTCAGACGTACTTGGTCTGCTAGTTGATCATGTTATCATTCTTATAGCTTACTAGGAAATTTGAGGGTCCAGTAAAACATACCAGAAAATAAATCACATGATTCTAAGTAACAGATTTAATAAAAGCATAGCCTCTTTCAATTTTTGCTATTTTTATTAGGAGAGTAGATTCTAAAACCACCATATTATATTTTTAATGTCAAAGCTTATAAGACTTCAACATTTTTTTGAAAAATTGTAAAATTACAGAAAAAGAAGTTTACCGTTTTAGTTATTTTTAAGTGTACAGTTCTGTGCCTTTAAGTACATTGATATTGTTGCACAACCATCACCACTGTCTATCTTCAGAACATTTTCATCATTAAACAGTAACTCCTCATTCCTCCTTCATTTAGCCTCTTATAACTACTCTTCTACTTTCTGTCTCCATGAAGTTTTTTTTATTTTTTTAAATTTTTTATGTTTTTTTTTTTTTTGAGTTGGAGTCTCACTCCATCGCCCAGACTGGAGTGCAGTGGCCACTC
>NW_007258382.1:650525-657850 GCF_000164805.1 Carlito syrichta | reverse complement strand
GCCCAGGTGGGTCTCGAACCCGCAGGCTCAGGCAATTCACTCACCTCAGCCTCCCAAAGCACTGGGATTACAGGCTGAGCCACCGAGCCCAGCTTCTATGAAGTTTTTATGATTCCTTTAAGTATCCGTATACATGAAACCATACAACATTTGTCCTTTTGTGTCTGGCTTATTTCACTTATCATAATGTTTTTAGATTTCGTCCATCTTGTCACATGTATCATAATTTCATTCCTTCTTAAGGCTGAATAATATTTTTTCATTATTTTTTGATAACCTTTACTTACCTGGCAGTTATCTATAGATAAACTATTTACATATGCCTTTTATTGAACTTTACCGAAAGATAGTAATAAGCTTAAAAACGTTCACTACAGCTCTAATTGCATCCCAAAGAATTACACACACACACACACACACACACACACACACACACCCCACACACACACTTTTTGAGTTGGAGTCTCACTCTGTCACCCAGACTGGAGTGCAGTGGCTGCTCCCGGCCACCGCAGCCTCGACCTGCTGGGCTCCGGCAATCTTCCGCCTCAGCCTTCCAAGCCTTCCAAGTAGCCGGAATTACAGGCATGCGGTACCATGCCTGACTGATTTTTTTGATTTATTGTAGAGATGAAGTCTCGCTGCCCAGGTGGGTCTCGAACCCACGGGCTCAGGCAGTCCACTCACCTCAGCGCGGGATTACAGGCTGAGCCACCAAGCCCGGCAACACATATATTTTTACATTGGGTTTCACTCTGTTGCCTAAGCTGGAATGCAGTGGCACAATCATGGTTCATTGTAATGTTAACCTCCTGGGCTCAGGCAATCCTCTCACCTCAGCCTCCTGAGTAGCTGGCACTACATGTGCCACCACACCCAGCTAATTTATTTTCTATTTTTAGAGAATTACTCATATTTAACCTTTTGTGAGCAAGCTCAATTGTGCATGGCATTTTCTGCCAAAATAAGGCACTCTTTAAAAAGCACTCCTTAATGATTTTTTTCTTTTCATTTAAGTAAACTATAGGAAGGTAAATTATATCAACTACTTGGATTATTGTGTTTGATTTTTCTTTTTTCTTTTTTTTTTTTTGAGTTGGAGTCTCACTCTGTCGTCCAGACTGGAGTGCAGTGGCTACTCCTGGCCATCACAGCCTCGACCTGCTGGGCTCCGGCAATCCTTCAGCCTCAGCCTTCCAAGCAGCTGGAACTATAGGTGCACGCCACCACGCCCGGCCAATTTCTTGATTGATTGATTGATTGATTTATGTGAGTTGGAGTCCCACTCTGTCGCCCAGACTGGAGTGCAGTGGCCACTCCAGGCCACCGCAGCCTCGAACTGCTGGGCTCCGGTGATCCTTCCGTCTTAGCCTTCCAGTAGCTGGAACTACAGGCATGTGCTACCACACCTGGCTAATTTTTGATTTATTGTAGAGATGAGGTCTCGCCAAGTTTCCCAGGTGGGTCTCGAACCCACGGGCTCAGACAATTCACTCACCTCAGCCTCCCAAAGCACGGGATTACAGGCTCAGCCATCGAGCCTGGCTGTGTTTGCTTTTTCTACCACTTTAGTGACCCTGAACACGAAATCTAGTTAGTCTTATTCTTATCTACTGATTAATTAATTGAAGTAGAGCTAGTACCTGCCTAAGGTTTAGATGTGCTTGATATTTGTAAATTCTCTGAGGTGCAGCCTATTTGGAAACTAGGAAAACTTTTTTTTGAGTTGGAGTCTCACTTAGTTGCCCAGGCAGCAGTGCAGTGGCATGCTCATGGCCATCCCAACGTCAACCTGCTAGGCTCAGGCGATCCTTCCACCTCAGCCTTCCAAGAAGCTGGAACTACAGGTGCACGCTACCACGCCTGGCTAATTTTTTGATTTCTTGTAGAGATGAGGTCTCGTCAAGTTGCCCAGGCTGGTCTTGAATCAGTGGGCTCAGGCAATCCTTTCACCTCGGCCTCCAAAGTGCTGGTATTATAGGTGTGAGCCACCATTCCCAGCCTTTGTAATAGTTATAAAATTACCATTTAGAACTGACTCATTACTCTGACATCAACTTTGAGGAAATTTAGCTGGGAAAGACAGGTCGTGAGACTCTTTTATTTGGCTGAGCATTATGGACAAAAGCAGCCAGGTAGCTTATTTCCTTGACTGGTTTGGAATCGTGTATTTTTCTAAGGAACAAAGAGAATGACCACATTGTATTTTACTTCTTAGTTCAGGGGTGTGTGTGTGTGTGTGTGTGTGTGTGTGTGTGTGTGTGTGTCAAATAAAATTTACAATTTTCTTTTTTTTTGAGAAGGGTCTCACTCTATCGCCCAGGCTGGAGTACAGTGGCACAATCCCACAGCCCCAAACTCCTGGGCTCAAATGATCCTTCCGCCTCAGCCTCCTGAGTAGCTGGGACTACAGGTGTGCACCATCATCCCCTGCTAATTTGTTTCGTTTTGTTTTGTTTTTGAGTTTTTTGGGTAGAGACAAGGTGTCACTGTCTTGCCTAAGCTGGCCTAAAATTTACAGTTTTAATCATTTATTAAAACTTACGTTTATTGGCATTAAGTACATTCACACTGTTGTGCAATCATTATCACCATTCATCTCCAGAACTTTTTCATCTTCCCAAACTGAAACTGTTATTGTTGTTGTTGTTGTTGTTATTTTAAGAGACAAAGTCTTGCTGTCACCCAGGCTGGAGTACAGTGGTCCAATTATAGCTCACTATGACCTGGAACTCCTTGCCTAAAGCTAACCTCCCAGCTTGGCCTCCCAGAGTGTTGGGATTACAGGTATGAACTATTGCACCCAACCTAATTTTAAGACATTAACCTCTTTACGTAAAATGGAAGTTGATGGAAGTTTTACAGATTTCTTCTGAACATTGTGTTTTGGTAAGGAAAAATCTAATTGTGATACTGAAATACTACCACCTTAAATCCCTAGGCTGAGGGTAAAGAAAGCTATTACAGAAAAAAACATTTTAAGATGAATGGAGCAGTTTTCATTAATTTAAACCTTACTAGAACATGAGAAGCAATACTGTACATATTTCACTCATGTTAGTTTAAGAATTATAAAACAGTTTTGTCATGTACTTTGACCTTGGTATTGACATGGCAAAGTACACATTGTAAAAAACTATTTGCCCTTTATCTTTGTATCATGATTTCCAAAATCTTTTGGATCCCAGCTTCCCCTTGAATAGTCAGATTTTTAGAAATTCACTTTTTTTTTCTGTGTAACCTCTATAATTCAAATTATTTTTTATGAAATGATGCATTAGTAATAATGAAAAGTAATCACTTTAAGGATCCTGCGTTCAGATTGTGGCTTAAAATTAGCATGTTGGTTTTTTTTCAAAAGAGGAGGAAACAGTCCTAGAAATAATAACGTGGCTAGGGTTTCTCATCCTCGACACTGTTCACATTTGCGAGCAGAAAATTCTTCATTGAGCGGACTGTCCTGTGCACTGTAGGATGTTTAGCAGCATCTCTGGCTTCTTTTTTTTTTTTTTGAATTAGAGTCTTACTCTACTGCCCAGGTTGGAGTGCAGTGGCACAGTTACATCCACTGCAGCCTAGACCTGCTGGACTCAGGCGATCCTTCCATCTTAACCTTCCTAGTAGCTGGAACTATAGGGGTGCGCCACCATACCTGGCTAATTTTGGGATTTATTGTAGAGATGTGGTCTTGCCAAGTTGCCTAGGCTGGTCTCAAACCTCTGGACTTAGGCAGCCCTCTTGTCTCCACTCCCCAAAGTGCTGGGATTACAGATGTGAGCCACCGTGCTCGGCAGCATCTCTGACTTCTACCTGTTAGATACCATTGACCCTGCCCCATACCCACTCCCACTGTGTTAACGAAAATATCCTCTGGCGGGGGGGGGGGGGCAAAATTCCACCTCTCTCCCATCGAGAGCCACTGACTGTAGGTATGCACAACTAGAGAAGCTTTTTTTTTTTTTTTTAAAGAAACAGGGTCTTACTATGTTGCCCAGGCTGGAGTATAGTGGCTATTCACAAGTGCAATCTTAGGCATGTGGCAGCCTCGAACTCCTGGGCCAAAGAGACCCTCCGGCCCCAGCCTCCCAAGTTGTGCTGGGATTACAGGCACATGCCTCCACACCTAGCTAAAACCTTTTTTTTTTCTTTTTTTGTTTGAGTCAGAGTCTTACTGTGTCTCCCAGGCTGGAGTGCAGTAGCACTGTCATGGCTCACTGCAGCCTCAACCTCCTTGGCTCAGGCAATCCTTCCACCTCAGCCTCCTGAGTAGCTGGAACTACAGGTGTGTACCATCATGACCAGCTAATTTTTAAATTTTTTTGTAGAGACAGTCTTGCTTTGTTACCTAGTCCGGTATTGAACTCCTGAGCTCAAGCAATCCTCCCACCTTGGACTCTCAAAGATGTGGGCCACCATGCCCAGCCATCCCCAAAACATTTTTTTGCATGTATATTTTAATTGTGCTTCTGCTTTCATCTCAGAATATGTTTATTTCTAAAAATCATCTTCCTAACCAGGTTCTAGCCTGTAGTTCTAGCATTTTGGGAGGCGGAGTGAGAGGATTGCCTGAGTCCAGGGGTTTGAGACCAGTGTGGGCAATTTGATGAGAACTCATCTTTACAATAAATCAAAAAATTAGCTGGGCGTGGAGATGTACACCTGTGGCTCCAGCCACAGGAAGGCTGAGGTGTAAGGATCACTTGAGCCCAGCTGGTCGAGGCTGCGGTGGCCATGGGTGTGCCACTGCACTCCAGCCAGTGACAGAGTGAGATTCCTTCTCAGTAAGAATCATCTTCCACAAAATAACAGGATCTAGAAAGTGTTTTTATTTTTTAAATGTCAGTGATTTTTTTCAGTTAGGTTATTAATATGTCATTTAAAGTTTTAGAACCTCAGTTAGAATGGCTATTGTTTTTCTTGACAAATATCAAGAAAGAAAAACATTGCAGTTTGCAGCTGAACAATATTTTATCAGAAGTTTCATTTCATTTCATTTCAATCTGAGTTTAAAACCTTCGTTTTACTGAGCTTTGTGTGCTTTCCTTGGCATTAATCTCAATCATTTGCATAACTCAAATTCATCATTTCTTTGAGGCACAACTATTACATATTTGGCACCATATTCTGTGTTTACAAAGATGAATCCAGTATTGAACTTTAAACAAGGCTGGTAAATGAGTTATTACAATTATAGAGTGAAAGGATTAAAGATAGAGATTGTAGTAAAAGTGTCTTAGAACACACAGCTAAGAAACCAGTGAATTTGGGGAGAGTGAGGCAGGAGAATCACTTGAACCCAAGAGTTCAAGGCTATGTTGTTCTATGATTGTACCTGTGAATAGCCACTACACTCCAACCTGGACAACATAGTGAAACCCTGTCTTTTTTTAAAAAGTAAGAAACCGATGAATTTTATAGTGGAGTGTGGATGTCAGGAACAGCTACAGAGTAGGAGATTAATATTGGAGGCAATCTTTGAAGGCAGACAGGGAGGGAAAGGAAGTTGCCTTCAAGGGAAATGGATATGGACAATAACTGTTGCTTGCTTACATGCTAGGCAGAGTGCTAAGCACTTTATAGTCATTAACCCATTCAGTCCTCACAACCATCTATCGCAAAGCTATAGATATTATTACCATTGACACACAAGAAAATTAGGAATAGAGGCAAAACAGTTTGACCAATAATAGGACCTTTCGTTCCTATTAGAATTAGACCTTTCGTTCTAATAGGAACGAAAGGTACCCATGACTAGAAACTGGCATAATATTCTGATGTGGGTAGATCATTAGTGGTTGGAAGGTCATGAGAAGGAATGGCTAGAAAATTATTATGGGGCCAAGTTGGAGTCCTTTCTACCTTCTTGAGGGATGTGAACTTTGGTACTGGGGAGCCATCAGAGATGGGGTGTTGGAGGTAGGTAATATCATAGAACTTTAGAACTAGTAGGGATCTTGAGATCTGATAATAACCCAGTATGGAAATTGATATTTAGAGAGGCAAAATGAGGTGTCTTACCAGGCCACCCAGCTGAGTATTTTCTTCCTATTTTTCTGATTAAAAAAATAGAGGCTTACCGGGCTCGGTGGCTCAGCCTATAATCCCGCGCCTTTGGGAAGCTGAAGTGAGTGGATTGCCTGAGCCTGTGGGTTTGAGACCCGCCTGGGCAACTTGGCGAGACCTCATCTCTACAACAAATCAAAAATTGGCCAGTTGTGGTAGCGCGCACCTGTAGTTCCAGCTACTTGGAAGGCTGAGGTGGAAGGATCGCCGAAGCCCAGCAGGTCGAGGCTGCGGTGACCGGGAGCGACCACTGCACTCCAGTCTGGGCGACAGAGTGAGACTCCAACTCAAAAACAAAAAAAATAGAGACTCAAGTTAGGCTTGTTGGCACACATTTGTGGTCCTAGCTACTTGGGAGGCTGAGGCGAGAGGGTCACTGGAGCCCAGGAGTTGGAGGCCAACCTGGGCAACATAGTGAGACCCTGTACCTTTGAGAAAAAAGGAGAGAGAGAGACTTAATTCAGGTTATGTGAGAAGTGGTAGAGCCAAAAATGGTAGTGGTATCACATCAGACTGTTTACTAAACTATTGGGGTTCTATTTTATTTTATTTTTATTTTGAGACAAGACCTTACTCTTGCTCACTCTGGAGTGCAGTGGCATGGTTATAACTCACTGCATCCTTGAACTCCTGAGTTCAAGGGATCCTCCCACCTCAGTTTCCCAAAGCATTGGAATTACAGATGTGAGCCATTGCATTCAGTCCCAACTTTTTTGTTTTTTAAAACTTTCCAGGCTCATGATTCTTTACATTTTAAAATCATAGAGCTTTTGTTTATCGTGGATGGTGTGTATTGACATTTGCCATATTGAAATTAAAGCTCTCCATTTAAAATTTTTGTTTATTCATTTGACAGATGTTTTATAAAACAAAATATTAGCAAGAAGAATAGCATTGCCTTATCTTTTTGCAAATATTTAAAATTTCTTGTTTAATAAGATAGAGTCTTGTAGCTAATTCTGTATTTGGACTGATTATAATATTTTTTTGAGTGAAGTATATGAAGAAAACCTGGCCACAGATGAGTAGTTGAGATAGGGAGGATCTCAGAGATCGCTTAAAAGGATTTAGGTCCTCACAAGGCTGAGGCAAGAAGATTGCCTGAGCCCAAGGTTGGAGACCAGTCTGGGCAACTTGGCAAGACCTGTCTCTACAATAAATCAAAAAATTAGCCAGGCTCAGTGGCTCAGCCTGTGATCCCACGCCTTGGGAGGCTGAGGTGAGCGGATTGCCTGAGCCCGCAGGTTCGAGACCCGCCTGGG
>NW_007258382.1:649924-650505 GCF_000164805.1 Carlito syrichta | reverse complement strand
ACTCAAAAAAAAAAAAAAAATCAAAAAGTTAGCTGGATGTGGTGGTGCACGCCTGTGATTCCAACTACTTGGAAGGCTAAGGTGGAGGGATCACCTGAGCCCAGCAGATTGAGGCTGCAGTAGCTGTGAGCATGCCACTGCACTCCAGCCTGGGTGACAGTGAGACACCCAACTCAAAAATAAAAAAAAAGTTAAAATGTGGACTTGTAAAAAAAAAGATATAAAGAGATAATTGCTTGGGATGGTGATATAGTCCATTCAGGAAATTAGATTTTTCTTTTTTGCATCAGAGGACTAAGAACCAGTGGCCACCATTCGAAGAGCTCAAGCCTAAATATTGATTACATAGAGAGAAAGATTATTAGCTACCTAATGGAAAGGGACTTGTTGGAAAATTGTAGTTTGGTTTATTTTTTTTTTTTTACCCCCCAGCTGCTTTTAACAAATGGCCCTTGCCGGGCTTGGTGGCTCAGCCTGTAATACCAGCACTTTGGGAGGCTGAGGCGAGTGGATTGCCTGAACCCACGGGTTCAAGACCAGCCTGGGCAACTTGGCAAGACCTCGTCTCTACAATAAATCAA